>NC_060279.1:61142652-61270849 GCF_021613505.1 Equus quagga
TCCCTAGCTCTGCCCCTCCCTAGCTCTGCCCTTCCCTAGCTCTGCCCTTCCCTAGATCTGCCCCTCCCTAGCTTGGCCCCTCAGACTGTTAGATTTAGGTCTAAGTGTCCTGCCTCCTTAACCAGGGCCTAATGGCCTCGAGGTTGGGAAGTATGTGTACGTTATCTAGAACCTCACTGCTTTGTGCAGAAAAACGCGCTCGGCATGGACTAGAAGGTATCAGGACAAGAGAGAAGGACTTGGTTAAGCACCTTGTTGAAGGCCAGGCCTTAAGATGAGGAACATAGACCATGACCGCACTTAACCTCTCTAGAACCTGAGAAGCGGGTCCTAACATTTTCACAGAAGAGAAAAATGAGGCTTGTAGAGAGAACAAAGCAGGAAGGACAGCTCAAACCCACACTCTGCTCACAGCAACTGCACTGGGGAGAGGGGCGTCATGGCACTGGTAGGTGGGGCCACAGACAGCCATCAGAGACCAGGGAGCCTCCTACAAGTACCTCATTGTAGGGAAAGCAAGCATTCGAGGCAGTGGTTCTCCGGCCCGGATCAATCAGAATCACCTGAGAGCTTTAAAAAAATCTCTACAAGGCAGCCACAATCCAGACCATTACAATACAATCCCTGAGGGAGGGACTCCGCCTCAGTACCCTGTACAGCTCTCCAGGCGACTCCAGTGTGCAGGAAGGCTGAGCACCACTGTTCTCAGTGTGTGGTCCACAGGCACCCCGCTCCAGAGCACCAGAGAAGCACCCAGACCCTCTGAATCAGACTCTCGGCTGGGGCCCTCAAACTTGCTGGCCAGCGATTCTCACGCGACTCTGCTCCAGCCAGGCACTCCTGGTGACACAGGCCAAGTGGCTTTGGCTCCAGCAGATCACAGGAGGAAATGGGCAGTTCCACATCCATAAGAAGACAAACTGCTCCTTAAGAACACATCTTAGACGTTCCCTGGGGGCACACAAAGTCAGAAAAGGACCCGTCCTGCTGCACAGTGACCTTTACACCCAGGCTGGACGCACCCAGAGAAACATGGGCCACTTAGGGGACTTGCCCAAGGCACCAGGCCGGACAGGGGAAAGAGCTGGAATTCACACCTCGGTCTGGGAGACCCCTTTGTGTGACTCCAGTGGAGCCTCAGTCACACCCTACATAAAACACGGGGTCATGGTGGGCGGTCTTGCCTTGCCTCCCCTACTATAACTGTCAAGCGGCTGTGGAGGTTTCCTCTGGCCTTGACCCTAACCCGTATCCAGGTGAGCTGGACAATCATGCTTTCCACAGATGCCAGGCCACCCTCCCATGCAGGGTCCCTGCCAGCTCTCTCCTCTAGAACTTGAAACTGCAAAATGAACCAAGGGATCTTGGTTCAATGGGATCTATGCAAAAGGTAGATCCCATTAGGGCACTAATGGATTTGGGTTTTTCTTGCTGTTCTTCAAAGGAAACAACTTTTCCTCTTCCTAGAAAATCAAGAAGAGCTCAAGCTAGACATCATTCTGCAGAGACTTTCTTTCTTTCCTGTTCGCTGCAAGGAACATGTTGTTCAGATGAGACCTTCTTCCAAAAATGCTTGTTCCTGTTCCCACCGAGAAATCCTGAAGAGATGGTAAATCTAAGGCCCTGGATTACCAAATGGTTTTCCCAAGAAAGCAGACAAAGTACGAAGAATCTTGCAAAATTCCCCTGCCATGGAGGTACAAAGAAGAGCCAAGCAAAGGAAGTCTTTAAATATTTTTAAAAAGTGACATCTAAAAATATTAGAAGAGTGTGTGCCCACTGAAGAAAAGAGAGAAAACCATAAAGTAGAAAATACCGCCCACAATCCACTAGTAAAAGATAAACATCATTACATTTCAGCATATCTCAGGCAAGCATTATTTTCTACAACGTTTCGCATCTTTGAGAGTCTTTCAACTGCTCGTGGAAGGCCTCCGATGTGCCAGGCACTGTGTACTCAGGAGCCAGTCCCAGCACCCGCAGAGCTCACAGTGAGTGTGAAGACGCAGAGGAAAGTAACAGAAAATTATGAAAAAAGATGTTCACCATGCTGTGGGCACACATGGCCAGCCAGGCCCAATGCTCTGCCAAAGTTTACCTCCACTCTCCTCAGCTATTAGCCTTGGTTCCAACTTCCCATGATTAAAACTAACACTGCGATGCACCACGTAGCCTTATTTTTAAATAACATTTAATCTTTTCTGAAAATAGAAGTTAAGCATTCTCACAGTAGGAAATAGAAAAGAAAAGAAAAATCACTGATACTTCCAGAGATAACTACCATTTAGATGTTTAATCAGAACCGAGCTTTCCAGAGGAAAACAGGTTCAGGCTCCAAAGGCCCCACCAGAAGAACCGAAATATATATTGTCTTCTTAAAGACCCTAAGAAATCTGCAGTAAAGGGGCTGGCCCCATGGCCGAGTGGCTAAGTTCGCGTGCTCCACTGCAGGCGGCCCAGTGTTTCGTCAGTTCGAATCCTGGGCGCGGACATGGCACTGCTCATCAAACCACGCTGAGGCAGCGTCCCACATGCCACAACTAGAAGGACCCCCAACGAAGAATATACAACCATGTACGGGGGGGGCTTTGGGGAGAAAAAGGAAAAAATAAAATCTTTAAAAAAAAAAAAAAAGGAACCCAGTTAAGTTCATTTAACATCCAAACAACTAAGGAAGGGAGGACCCCTCACACCCCAAATTCTCTCTCCCTCTCTCTCATACACACCCACTGTTAACACTCTCCAACTTCCCCTTCACCAGACTGACAATTTCTGTATCATTAACAGTTTGTAATGTTTCTTTCCTGTTTTTTTTCCTGTGGATGGTTTATATATTATCTCATTTAGATCACAATTCATATATTTTTATCCTTTTTTCCCATCTTTCGTAGTGAGTACCTTCCCAGGTCATTAAATATTTTTCATAAACATGAATTTTAAATGGCTGAATAATATTCCTCATATAAGATATACCATGGCCTCTGGGGAGGGAGTCTGAGGCCAAGGGGTGGAGACAGACTTCCCTGTCCCCAGAGACTCTCTTGTATTTCTGTTTTTTACTATGTCACATGTTCCTTCACTCCCCTCCTCGAAATATATATACATACATATATACATACATCTCTCTCTCTCTCTCCATATAATATTATCCTACACTGGAGAGTGCACATAAAAGAGGGACTTACCACTGATTTTTTCTCTTTGTCGTTTTCTCTATCTTTATCTACAAAAGAAAGGAAATCAATTTTTTAACTCAGTTTTAAACGATTCACTCTTCTTTGTCCTAATTGGCTAAACCAACACAAAAACTAATTTCTATGCTTGCTCCCTGGCCTGAAAATGTTTTCCAAGGACACCTGGGACCCTCCATGGGTGGACGGAGTCAGCCCAACCACTGCTGGCTACCTGTGTGTGACAGCCTGCAACTGTCGCCTGGGTCCTGTTGGCCCGTCTGGGCCCCAACTGTGGTCAGCTTTTTTCACTTAGCGTATTACTCTTTCCATTTCCTATACATTTTATATCCATGATCTTCACGGATGGGCGTCCAGCAAGTTAAAATGCAGAGCGGCCTCCCCTCGAAGAGCATGGGTGCGAGTGAGCAGTGGGCAAGGGTTTCAGCCCAGGACTCAGGTTTCTTCGCTAGGCCCGAGGCTGACATCCAGGCCCACCCACGCCACAGAGGTGCCACCGAACAGCCGGAGGCCTAAGAACGCCAGACCTTGGCTATAACGGTGCTCCCATTTCTGCATGGGGGTCTCCACTCCCAATGGGAGAGGGAGGGCACCGAGCTTAACCCACCCACCACTCGCAGGCACCAGCGTGCACTGGGGGCTGGTTAACCGCAGCTCTCAACCCCCATCTCCCCCAAAGCCGAAAGAATCGGACGGAGGTGGGGGCAGGTCCTCTCTACTCTTTAAGAGGACTCCCCAGCTCCCACCAGGAGGGGGAGCCGGACCCCACGGCCCCACCCGCTCGCTGCTGGGTCGCGTCTAGGGTACCGGCCAGTGAACGCCACCCCTCCCCCCACCCCCACCCCCCCCCCCCCCCGCCCCCGCCCCGGCGCCTCGGAGAAAGGGTTTCGGGTTCAGGCCGGTCCGGCGAGCCAGCGGGTGGACCCGAGAGAGGCGTTACCCCGAGGCCAGGCCCAGCGCTGCGCCCCCCGCGGCCCCGGCCCCGAGGCGAGGCTGGCAGGCCCCTCCCGGCGCAGCGCCCGGGCGGCGCAGCTCAGCAGCGGTCGCAGCAGCATGGCCGGCCGGGCGGCTGGGCTGCCGGGCCGCAGTCTCCGCGATCAGCGCCGGGGCCAGCCTCCGCTCGCCGCCTCCATCCTGCGGCGGGCCGCCGGAACAAGGCTCTTAAAGGGCCCCCGTCGTATTTCACCCTCTCTCCCGGAATGAAAATAATGCAAGGGGAGTGGTCCGCCGGGTGCAGCCAGCAAATCTCCCCGCTAACCGGATGCTGGCAGAAGGAAGCCGTAACTTGGCAAGACTCCAAAGATGGATGGTTAATAACGCTAGCGACTGATTGGTTAATTATTGGAGATTACTTAACTGGGCACGCGTTCTATCCAGGCACCTGGCCCACACTCACAGCGTCATTTATTTTTCCCAACAACCCTGCAAGTGGATGTTGTCACTCCCATTTTCAGAGCTGAGCTGATCCTCGGAAACTTAGGAAACTGGTTAAAAACGATCAGAAGCATTCATTAAGGAGTGGAGCTGGAACTCATGCCCATCCAGCTTAGTTCACAGACTAGCTCTTTCCTCTGAACTTTGATATTTCTAGGGTCTGGACTGTAAACGTACTAGATCCCTCAGGAAGGTGTTAAAAAACAAGACAACAGACCCAAAATGGAGTCACTTATGCTAAGCCCCACATCACCAAACCAAGACTTAACTTATAGTTTGACTCTCCCAGAAACAGAATCTTTAAAAAGTCTAACAGAATCGCCTGATCAGCACTACTTAGGTAATCTACGGATAGACCCCAGCTATCCCCTAAAGAAAGTAACCTTGCAATAACCAACCAGCTTTTTTGCCTAGTATAACTTCCTTGTTCCTGCTCCCTTCTGCCTACACATCTTTGATTTTGTACAGCTCCTCGGAGCTCCTTCTATCTGCTAGATTGGATGCTGCCAAATTCAAATTGATTTTTGCTCAAATAAACTCTTAAAAATTTTTTTTTTAGAGGAAGATTAGCCCTGAGCTAACTACTGCCCATCCTCCTCTTTTTGCTAAGGAAGACTGGCCCTGAGCTAACATCCGTGCCCATCTTCCTCTACTTTATATGTGGGATGCCGGCCAAAGCATGGCGTGCCAAGCGGTACCATGTCCGCACCCGGGATCAGAACTGGCAAACCCTGGGTTGCCGAAGCCGAACGTGTGCACTTAACCGCTGCGCCACCAGGCCGGCCCCTCTTAAAATTTTTAATATGCCTCAATTTATCTTTTAACAAAGGTACAACCAGTATTCCAACTGAACAGACAACAAGAGGGTGGGTAGGAAGCCTGTAAATCCCATCCATAGCCAGGTAGCAAAAATCCAGCCCAGGTGTTAGGTCGGTGGGGCATAATTCAACAGGCCCAGGCCCTGGAAGCTAAGCTGTTGCAGTAAGGAGCGGTGACTGTGTGTGTGTGCATGCCCACTCTGGTGCCTGGGTGGAGGGGTACCCCACCTCTCTCAGGAGATGCTAGCAGTCACCTCTTGGGCAGGGAGAAGAAAGAGGTCATTTGTGAGAGGGTTCACTCAGCTTCTAGATCTCATACCGGAAAGCCCAAACCCCATCTTGTGCTTCCTCTAACATCTGCCACAGACCTAGCACAGAGCAATGTGCCCTCCGTAAACAAACTTCAGGATTAAGTTTAAGGTTTTTGGGAGTGACTTGGGATGAGGCTGTTGGAGGTACCTACTGATCAGATTTGACTGAATGAAATGGACTGAAGCTGAGCTGGGCAGGATCCAAAGAGGTCTGAGAGGACGGGGGAGATGGCCAAATTTTCCAAGAAGGAATTGAAGTCACGTGAAAGGAGCCACACCTGCTGGGCATCCTTAAAAAGAAAGGCTCCAAGATGGTGGAGCTATGGCTCCATAGGAGCATTTGTGAAAAATTCAGATTGAATTAAGGATCTGAATCGCTGCAGGCTGTTCTACGAAGGACCAGTGAGAGGCAAAAATAAAAATATGCAGAACAAACAGGCTCACAAACCCAGACTGTGATCCCCTGGAAGCAAGGGTAGGGGATGAGGGCCTGGCCATTAGTTCAGACCATACATTTTCTACATCTTCTAGGTGCCAGACCCTGCAGGGAGAGAAGCAGATAGGCTTGTGCTATTTAAATTCCTAAGATATATACATATATATGAGCTAGTGATAAATGCTACGAGGAGAGAGTGATGGTGGCTACTCTAGACGGAGGGACCAAGGGAAATCTTCTCGAAGGAGGTGGCATTTGAGATGCCCAGGTCTGGGGCGGCAGGGCAGCCGTTCCAGGACCCTCCGGGAGGCTTCCCGACAGGAATGCGCCTGAGGAGAGCTGGAGAGCAGTTGCCATTGGTGCCTGGCAGGGCGGGCGGTGCTAACAGGGGGCTGGCCTGCGAGACTCCCCTCTAGGTCAGTGGAAACTCAGTGCGCGAACCGTAGCAGCCTAGCCTACCGAACAGGACTCGCTCGCGGGCGGCTCCGGCGGGGCGCATGCGCACGCGCACGAGTGCGGGCCGTGGTGACGTGCGTATGCGCGCGCGAGGGCGGGAAGCCGAGACAGCAGGCGCGCGGCGGCGGCGGCGGTTGTAGTCGCCGCACGAGGCCGGGCGGAGGCGGGTGCTGAGGAGGGGGGCTGAAGGAGGAGTGGGTGCTGCTGGGTGTCCAGCGCGATGCAGCCCGTGAAGCTGAAATCGAAGCATCGCTCTTTCTGCTTCAGCGTGAAAGGCCACGTGAAGATGCTGAGGCTGGTGAGGGCCGGGCCGGGCCGGGTGGGGCCGGGGGCCCCAGCGCGCTCGGGGCGGTGAGAGAGGGCTGTGAGGGATGAACGGGACGCCCTGCCTGCTCTTCCCGCCTCGTTGTCATTAGCGGCAAGGCATTCTGCTGTGCACCCTGGGGGTGAAAGGAGAGAAATAAGGCCCCGTGCGCCCCTGCAGGGGGTTCACGGACACACTCAGAAAGCAAAATCCTCTCTATCCGTCATATGTATATGAATCGTACCTATATGAATGGCCCACGCCGGGACCCACAACCAAGTGCCCAGGTCACCAGGTGAGGCAGCCGCAGGTGTACCACTCAGAAGCCAACAAGATGAAGACTAAGGGGTGGATGCTGTGTTCCCTTACTCTAAGCAGTCTGATGTGACCGAGCTCCAGGCGGGTACAGTCCAGAGCAGGGACGAGGGAACTGCCCGTTTCTGGACGTCCGGCGCCCCAGGAGCACCGCAGTCAGTTCTGAACAGAGGTTTGGAGAGAATGAATCCTCATCTGGAGGAAGGTGCCCTGGCTGGTTAGAGAAGTGGAAACTATCAGGAGAATGTGTTGAAGGAATTCGAGAAGAGAAAAGAGGAAGGAAAACACAATTTTTTAAGTTTTAAAGTGATGACACGTAGGAGAGGGGGTGGAAATAGTTCAAAGTTACAGGGAAACAGTTCTGCTTAATACGGGGAAGAATTTTATATTGGGAAAGTTCTTAAAATTCAGTGGCCACTTGGAAAGGCAGTACATTCCCAGACAGCAAAGGTAACAGGCAAAGATGAGCCTGTTAGGATGTTGTAGAGGAGATTCAGACTTCAAGTTGCATACAAGGTCCTTCCCACACCAAAAGTCTGTGATTCTGAGAAATAACTACAACAGAATACAAGTCAGAATGCATAAGAGAGGTCTAGAAAACTACTCTGGAGTTCAAAGGTTGGAAAGATTACACTGAGTTGGGAGTAAATAATCAGGGAAGAAGGGTGCTGAGGTTTTATGCCAGGTACTGAAAGCTCTGGAACACTGGAGGAAGAATAGCATTTTGTGAGAAAGGTTTAGTTTTTGACATATTAATTCCCTCAACACACATTTTGAGTATTCCGTGTATTTCAAGATCTGAGTTAGGACCTGGAACAACAGAGACAACCAACACAAAATTCCCTGACTCATGGGAGTTCTTCGGTTTAGTCAGGAGACAGACACATGAGCAGATAGCTCTAATATGTGATAAGAGGGAGATAGGGCACAGAGTGAGACATCCGACTGAGGACGAGATAAAGGTGTCAGGAAACTTCCTAGAGGAACCTGCATTGGAGTCTATGGGACAGCCACCTGATCCAAGGCATGGAGGCAAAAAAAACAGCATGATTTATGCAGCAAACTATAAGAGGTTGAGTGTTACCTTATTTTTTTCATTCAACAATATTTATTGAAGGGCTGCCATGTGCCAGGTACTGTTCCGGGCACTTGGTGAACAAAACAAAGAGCCCTGCCTCATGAAGTTTCCATATTGGGCTGAGAGGGAAGGGGAGACAAACAATAAACTTGATAAATAAATAAATGATGTACTATTCTAGAAGGTGGTAAGTGCTATGGAACAGAGAAAAGTAAAGCCAGGTAAGGGAGTATAGGGGAGGAAGGGTTGGAAAAGAGGGTTGCAGGTTTCGGTAACAGAGTGGTCACGTTAGGCTCTGTTGAGATGACATCTGAGCAGAGTTGAGAGAGGTGAGGCAGTTAGCTATGAAAATATGTGAAGGAAGAGTGTTTAAGGCAAAGAAAAATCCAGCACAATGGCCCTATAGCAGGAATGTACCTGAAGGGTTCAAGAAAGAGCAAGGAAACCAGTGTAGCTGGAGAGTAGTGACTGGAGGACACAGTGGGAGGTGAGGAAGATTTTGAGTAAAGTTATATATGATCTGACTAACATTAAAAAAAGTACACCAGCTGCTATGTTGACAATAGATGGAGGGGCGAGGGCGGGCTGGGACAGGAAGAGATCCCTGCAGGGGCAACGGTAGAACCAAGGAGGCCAATTAGAGCTATTGCCGTAATCTGGACAAGAGATGATAGTGACTCAGACCAGGGTGTTAGCAGAGTAGGTTACAAGACATTTGAGATATATTTTGAAAGTAACTCCAACGAGATTTGCTGATGAACCAGATGTGGTATGAGAAAAAAAAGGAGTTCAAAATAACTCCAAAGTTTTTGGCCTAAGCAACTGGAAGGATGCAGTTACCATCTACTGAAAGCCTGTGGGTGACGCAAATGTAGGCCAAGGATCATTAAGTTCAATCTTGGATTTCATTGTTAGGTTAGAGATGTCTATGAGACATTCCAGTAGCCATACTGAATAGGCACTTGGAATATAGAAGACTGGATTTTGGGAGGGAGATTGGCGCTTCAGAAATAAAGGTATTTAAAGTCATAAGACTGATGAGATCATCAAGAGATGAGTATAGACAGAGCAGAGTACAATAGATTGAGCCCTCAAACACTTCAACATTAAAAGGTTGGCGAGGGGAGGAAAAACCAGCAAAGAAGAATGAGAGGAAGCAATTAGGAAGGTAGGAGAAACCAAGCGTATGGTGTCCTAGAAGCCAGGTGAAGAAACTCTTGAGAGAATGATCAGCTGTGTCAAATACTGATGACAGTTCAAGTAAGATGAGGACTGGGAATCAAGTATCGGAATTATCCTGTGGATAAATTGTCAAGCAACTCTTTGCTAGAGAAGTGGACAGGAGCTGAGTCATGGGAGACTGTGAATGCCATGGTGAGAGGTAGGCTCTATTCTAAAGACCGTGGGGAGCCATCGAAGGGTTTTAAGTAGGTGGAGAAATGCATAAACAAATTTGCATTTTAGAAATTTTACTGTAGTATCTTTGTCATGGTAGTTTAGGGAAAAGACACTGAAGGGCAGTAGTTGTAGGGATGAAGAAGAGGGAGTGGATTCCCAAAATGTTTAGGCATTAAGTCAGCAAGACCTGATGATTGATCATTTGTAGGGAGTGAGGAGCAGCTGTCATCTCGGTTTCTAGGGTGGGTGATAAGGTAGATGGTGGTATCACCAATTAAGATAGTGAATACAGGAAGAAGGGGCAAGATGAGTTCAGTTTGGGGCGTGATGAATTTGAAATTCCTGTAGGTTATTCAGATAAAGATTCTAAATGATTATGTGTGAGATGTTGAGGAAGGGACCTGGGATAGAGACCCAGATTCATTGAGTGGATTGTGAACAGAATCCAGAGGAATGCCAGCATTTTAAAGGGATGGACAAAAGGAGAGAAGCCCACCAAGAGAGAACAGTTGCAGAAGTATAAGAACAAGGAAAGGTGACATGGGAGCCAAAGCAGTAGAAAGGTAGGAAAAGGATAGCCAATGGCAAATGAGTCCTGGGTTCCAGTAGGATAAGGGTTGAAAAGTGTTCATTAAATTTAGTCATTCTGAAATCGTTGATGATCTTAGCAAAAGCAGTTTCTATAGAGTCGTGAAGAAATGCTTGAGATATTAGTGGGATATTTGAAAGAGAACTGGAAACAAAGGCCAGAAGTTAGGAAAGATACAAGAGCTGTACATATGGGTTGGAGTAGAACCTACTGTGACAAAATCATGGGAACTTTTAAGAAAATGGATTAATCACTAATGCCAAAGTCCATGGTGTGGAAAGGTTGTGGAGGATGAGGACTGAAAAAGTGACCCTTGATTTCATAATCCATGAACTCAAGACCTTGGGTCAGTAGAGTAAATGAAGTGGTTTGAGATGACATGTTGCAAATAGTAATTATAAAGAAGGAGTTATTTAGTAATAGTTATATTTACTATGTAATCGAGCTGACCAATTTAGAAGTTTGAAGGTAGGCTATTTTTACACTAATAAAGTAATTAAAAGAATTGCTAATAAGTAGCCTGTATAGATTCAAGCTTAAAAAGAGTACGTAGATGCTACCAGCTGACAGACTGATCGTAAAAGTTTAGGCAGGGAAAGCTCTTGACAAAACTGCTTTCCAAGAACACAGACTTTGGATAGAGCTCTGTCTCCTGAGAACATCATGACATTGAAAAACTCTCTAGGACCTACCAGCTTATTTCTTCGTTTAAGTCACGTAACATTTTGATGTTCTATAGCTTCATTTGGAAATGAGGAAATTGATTAATTATCTTCAGGGGTTTTTTTCCACTTAAAATATTCGTCAATTCTGATTGCATTGTATTTAAGTAAGAGGAAGTGTGTAAAAAGTGAAGCATCAGAATTGTTGGGTTTTTTTCCCCCTTTTTTCCCCATAGAGTTCTTCAGAGAATTGTTTTTCTCTGACAATTTATTAAAAACTTTCCTCCCCAGTATTTTTCATGGGAACATTTTAAGTTTAAATTTGACAGTAGATTCCAGATTGTTAAGAGTTAAGGAGTGATGAGTAGATGATAAGTATAACAGCCAGTATATAGACTTTTTTGAGAAACATTACAGGGGGAAGTAGAAAATGGGAGTTTCTGTGGGGAACAAGACAAAAGGAAGGTGTGTGTGTTTGTATTTTAAGAGAAGACAACTTAGATATGTTTGTAGGATGATGAGGAAAGGAGCTAGTGGAGGAGGAGAGATTGAAGGTACAAGAGGGAAAAGGAGATATTTAGTGGAAAAAGATGAAGGGAACAAATGTGGGAAGTGATGGTATTAGATGTACAATTGGAATAATTAGATTGAAAACAGAGAGGGACACCTAGTTCTCTAAAACACAGAGAGAAGTCAACATCCATACATTTTAGGCCTGCCTCTTTTAGATGTGCGTGTATATGGCAGAAACCCATTTAGTTATTTTACAAATGATCATTTTTACAGCTTAAACTTGTATTCAATAATCATTGAATAAATCATGTTTCTTTTTCTTATAGGCACTAACTGTGACATCTATGACCTTTTTTATCCTCGCACAAGCCCCTGAGCCATACATTGTTATCACTGGATTTGAAGTCACCGTTATTTTCTTTTTCATAATTTTATATATGCTCAGACTTGATCGAGTAATTGACTGTTTATTTTGGCCTTTGCTTGTAAGTGTTCAGTTTCATTGTTAAAATTAACTACTTTTTCCTGCCATAGTGAGACATTTTAATACACTCTATTCTTTAAGTTTTCTTAAGCCTTTAAGGAATCTCTCATAGGCTTAGCAGAGAGGGACTCTACCCACTGCTAATGTGCTCTGTATTGTCCCTGGGGGAGATTCGCAGGGAACCAGGGCAGCCACAGAGCATAAATTCTCCTCCAAGCTTCATCTATCAGTAGATGTGGCTGACCCTTCTGTTAGGAGAATTCACTTACGTGTAGATCGTCTAAAGAAATTTAAATTTAAGATCATGGTTAATAAAATTATAGAACATTCTTAATATTTACTTCCCTTTTGAATGCATGTTGATATGGCCTCAAACTTGGGGGATGTATACAGGTACACAAGTATCTACATCTTGCAAATCCCAGATCACTAAATGGAAAATCAAATTAATTTGAGAGGCTGAATAAAGCAGAATGTTATCTTACTTAAACATGACTGTAATCGTTAATGCCAAATAATTTTTATCTCATCTTGTAGAACCTTATTTAGTAGCATATGGAGTTCAGCTGCCATACTCATAGCTTTAGGAGTAACTGCCCAGTGGAGTGCCCAAATGGTTCTAGAAACTGTCAAATTAGGCAAGTTAGGGGCCAGCCCTGTGGCGCAGTGGTTAAGTTCACATGCTCTGCTTTGGCAGCCAGGGTTCGCTGGTTCAGATCCTGGGCACAGACCTATGCACTGCTCGTCAGGCTGTGCTGTGGAGGCGTCCCACGTAGAGGAACTAGAATGACCTACAACTAGGATACACAACTGTGTACTGGGCTTTGGGGAGAAAAGAAAAAAAAAAGAAGATTGGCAACAGATGTTAGCTCAGGGCCAATCTTCCTTAAAAAATAAATAAATAAAATAGCAAAACAAAAGAAGTTGAGTTGAAGATATTAGTTAAGGTGTACATAGCCCTTCAGCCTAGACTGTAAGCTGGCTGTAGGAAAAACTGAGTGGCTTCATCTCTCTGTCCTCTTTCAAGTCTTATCCTCAGCATCCTATCTCCTTGGTCTCCCTCCTAAGATTCCCTGCTGACCTTCCCCGCTCTGGCTGGACTGGTAGCTGCATTTGCTTCTGCTGCTGCACTTGTCTCATCCTCTTGGATTCCATGGTGCCAACATCCAAACTGATATCCCCTATTAAGGAGAGAAGACTTTCAAGCTATTCTCAAACCATAAGCATGCCTTAAAGTGGTAGCTTCTAGAACCACCTTTGAAAGCCAGTGATGAGCATTTTAGGCTAATCACAAGCTGAGAAAGTCCCAAGAGGGAAAAGGTGGAAAATGATAGGATTTTCATAGCACCTCTCTAAACTTCTACTTGAGCTACAGTTTAGAGCTGGACCTGACTAGAGGGAGGTCTAGGAAAAAAGATGACAAAGCCTTCCTCAGTCGGTCCTCAAGAATACATAGCATCATTTATTAGCCAAGAGGGCTAAGTGAAATTATTCCAAGGATTTCTTCAAGGAGATGATGAATATGGTCCACATCCTCTTAATCTTGTACTCAAAAGGTTATATAGTTGCTCTTCACACTCTGCTTTTCAGGGTTAATAAAACCAACACATTTTAGCATTTATTTTTCTCCAAACTGTAATAATTCTCTGTGGCTTCTTACACGTCCCAGTAATAAACTTGGAGCCCTAAGTTTCACAAAATACACTCAGAGGAAAAGTGGCCTATGTGTAGCCTACTGAAAGTAGTCTCCAAATTTCTGAAGATCAAACTTTGCTGATATTGTAAGCTTTCAGAAATGGTGCTATATAGTCAACTAAGCTGTTACTCCATTATGAAACCCAGATTCCTCTCTGCTCTTGATCTAATGAAATCATTTATTCAACAAATGCTAAGTATCTGCTAATCCCAGATTCTGTAATGGGTTCTTTGATAAGACAAAAAAAAAAGCACCTGAGAGACTTTCACTGTAGCCAGGAAGCGAGAAAGATGAGCAATTCAGTGTAATAAGTACTATGAAAGATGTCTACCCAAGATAGCGTGGAGGCAACCAGCCAGGGAAAGGGACCAAATCGTAATAGGCTTTCCTGAAGAAAACTATGCCTGAGCCTAGGGCTGAAGGATGAAAAGTATCTAGCAGACTGATATGGGGATGAGAGGGCTTCCTGGTAGAGGGAGCAGCGTATGTGAGGATCTAGGAGGAGAAAGAGCATGACCCTCAAGCCCTGCAGCTAGTTCTGAATGGCTGGGATATTGAGTTGTGAAGAAGAGAGGGGGCAAGAGTGGAGGCTTGAGAGGCAATAGGAAGTCAGAGCGTGCAAGGCTTTTTTTGTATGCCTTGGTTTTAGTATAAAGGCCACTGAAAGCTTTTGGAGGTTTTTAAGTAAGAAGATGACATGATCAGCTTACATTTTAGGAGATCCCTGGTGGCAGTGTCAATAATGGCTTGAAGAGGAACAAAACTAGAGGTAGGTCTCAAGAGACCACTTAAAAGTCTGTTAGCATAATCCAGGCATGAAAATGATAAAGGCCTGATCGAAGGTTATAACAGTAGCTGGAGAGAAAGGGGGTGTTAATGAGGCAGAATTGATAGGACTGGGTAACTAAGGATAATCAAGGATACTGCTATTTCAATAACTATCTCATTGAAAGGATAATGAGATAGGAAGTATGCGAGGAAGAACAGGTTTCGGGAAGGGCCAGGGAGAGTGGTATGTAATGAGCTCAGTTTGGGAAATACTAGGATTAAGTTGTACCTCTTAAAGCCATAGTTCAGAATGAAACGCTTCATTTCAAGAAATTATTAAATGAATGAGCTACATCATCAAGAAATAGCATAATTGGCTAGCCATTGCATACAGATGTATGGGAGTTTTTTTCCTGAAAATTACCACTTCCTCCTAAGTGTGAGCTGCTTTAAGTCTTATTAATTCATTTTAGTAACATTATAAAGTTGTTATATTTACAGTGTAGACTACTCCACACTTTCTTGTATTATTAAAATTGAGCGTTCTGACTTCCCAGTGTACCATTCTGCCTTAAATGTTCTGCATAATACATCATCTACTCCTAACCAGATGAGTTCTCCCTCCAACTACATTTAAGGAAGAAAGAAGCCTGTTAAGTAGTTAAATGATTCGTGTATCATAGGTTAAGAGAACTACTAGGCATCACTGTGGACCAAATAGAATATAGGTGTCATTTTACTGTAGCAGTTTGATTTCCTAAAAGATAAGCACTAAATAAATTTGTTTAAGGAACTTTCAAAATCTTTAGGGAGCTGATTCATTTTTTTGGTGATCTTCCTGTAAAACTGACCTTTCTATTCTGTGTTTTCAGGATATTATCAACTCACTGGTAACAGCGGTATTCATGATAGTCATATCTGTGTTGGCACTGATGCCAGAAACTACAACATTTACAGTCCTTGGAGGGGTAAGTGGAGGTCTTTCTGGTTCCTTCCTTTAGGTTTGAGTTCAAATTTACTTGAAAAATAGATACAAGAACAGAAAACTCTATTCATCCTTGGGGCTCCTAGACCAGTATACAGTACCTAGTAGCTTAAGACTTTTTTGTGTGAATACACGCCCTGATTAATGTGAAGGAATATGATTTCAGACTAAAATTGAAGTTAAATAAATAAAAAGATTCCTACATATTTCTCATAGGTATGTAGGGCTAGACCAGACTGAGAAAAGCTGCTGGAATCAGTTACAACACTTAGCTCTGAGAAACCTGATGTCAAGCTAAAAACCCACTGATGAGTCTAATAGCTCTCCCTTTGAAAGAAAAGGACACATGCCTTTGTTAAGATGAGACAGACTGTTCTGAGCTCAATTATTTCTTGTCCAGATCCTTCTTTACTTGGAATATAATAGATGTCTGATGATAAGGGAATGGTGGTAGGAAGCCTTGTAACTAAAGGATTATTTTGAACACTGTTTGAATAGAAGCAAATCAGTTTAATCAGACTTTATCCTGGAAGGCAAGCCAAAATAAAAAAGAGTCAAGTAATTTAGTTATAGTTCCATCTGATATTTTTCTGAGATTTCTTATAGGAGGTTCAGCATTTGGCTTTTCTAGGTTCTGATCTAGAGAAGTGAACTAGAAAGTTCTTAAATCAATCTCTCTCCTACTTTCTTGTCTTTTCATAGTATGGGCCACTTAGGAGAAATGACTACTATCAGACAACCACTTATGTCAGAATCCATGGTTTTTCGTCTCCCTTATGAGGCCTTAAGCAACTTCATGAGGCATGGGAATTTTTCTAGAAATGAGATAGCACTGTAACAGCAATTTCCCCCAGTTGTCTTTAAAGAGAATCTTATCCCTCTACTATGGAGAAAGAGGGACCAGGCATAGGATTTACTTTCACTCACTTATTTACTCATTCATTCATTGATTCATTCTTTTAATGCACATTAGTAGGTGCTGACAAAGTACAGAGCTGTGCTGTCCAGTGCAGTAGCCACCAGCCACATGTGGCTACTGAGTACCGGAAATGTGGCTAGTCTGAATTGAGATGAGCTGTATGTGTAAAATACACACTGGATCTCAAAGACTTACTACCAGAAAAAGAAAAATGTAGAATATCTAATTAGTAACTTTATTATACTGATGACATGTTAAAATGATAATATTTTGGATATATCAGGCTAAATAAAAAAACATTATTAAAATTTCACTTGTTTTTTCTTTACTTTTTAATGTGGCTATTAGAAAATTTTAAATCAATTATGTGGCTTACATTGATAACTCAGATTATATTTCTTTTGGACGGCACTGGACTAGAACATGAGACCTGTCTTCAAGTTGCTTAGGGCCTAATACAGGAGACAGAAGTGCAAACGGCTGTATTTAAGCTGTTGAGAGAGTACTGCAAGCATAGAAAAGAGGAAGCAACTACCTCTCTCTAGCAGTGAATTGCAGTTTGCTGGAATAAAGGGGAGAAAGTAGGGATGCTTCCAGGTGGAGGAACCAGAAATATGCAGAGTGCCAGAGTCATGAAAGGATAGATGGGAGGTCTTCAGTATGGTCACCTGCACTTGAGATTGAGGGTGGAAAAGGAGCAGGGTCTGGAGCCAGAAAGACAAACTTCCTGGTCGTTGAATGGAGCTAACCAAATAGCATGCAAGGAATGACATCCCCCTTCTCCAGCCCAGGTACCAGCTCTCAGATAGTCATCAGACTACCTAGAGATCATGTTCTACTTTATTCCCTTTACCTCAGTTTTATTCTCCTAAGGCCTACTTAGAATCCCACCCCTTAAATGGATGTAGCCCAGCCTTTGAGAGTTCACTTTGGATAATTTTATCACTTCAATTCTCCAAAGCTTTTATCACAGCCACTATCTCCATGGTTTAATCTTCAGCTGGTGTCAACTTTGACCCTTTCTTCAATAGAGTTTGTAATAGGAAAGTCAAACAGTTGAGTATTGGGGATAGAAATGTTGATTGATAACTAAATGTCGTTAGTAGGGCTTTAAACAGTACATCCAGGAGCAGGTGAAGAAACCCAGACAATCATTTATTTCCGAGCCCACACCACTTCAGTATTATTTCTGCTCACTTATCTTTTCCGTTTCTCTAGGCAGGTATTGGGGAAACCTGGGAATGAGAATAAAATGATCTCTGAAGTCTCTTCCCATTTTAGTGTTAGGTGGCAGGGTAGAGAGCAACCCCAGTACCCTAGCAGGGTAGGAAGCTGATGGGCAGACCACTTAAAACCCGTGTGAATGACCGCAGTCCAGACGATGGCCACAGCAGTGACACTGTGTCTTTGCTTCCAGATGTTTGGACTCCTGGCGGCAGTGTGCTGTATTGCCGACGGGGCCCTTATTTACCGGAAGCTTCTATTCAATCCAAGTGGTCCTTATCAGAAAACTGCTGTTCATGACAAACTATAAGTTTTGTAATTTTATATTCCTTTTTAGTTGATGCTAAATATTAAACATGTCTTTATTCTTCCATGTGTTTTCTGCGGTTGTTCTCATTTTATCTCAGTATGGGAGCTGGAGGAAGAGAGGGAGGCACCCTGCGCCCAGCGCTTACCCTAACCCTAACTTCTAAGAGAGCGCTGGGAGCGCTTGGATTGGATCGGATGGGTTTTCCCCAGTCCTGGCGGGGTGGCAGAGAAGAATGCGCCGGGACCGCCCTAAAGGGTTTCCGGAGCCCCTTTCCTGGCTGGCTGGCAGCACGGAGCTGGTAGGGTTGCGGGGACACTGAGTTCCCAGACTAGGCAGTGGCGTCGCGTCCCAGGTGGCGACGAGGGTGGCCGGAGGGCTTGGTTTGTCCTCCGGCGAGAGAGAGCCAGATGTGCGCGAGGGACAGGCGACCGGCAGCCGTTGGAGCGCGACGCTGGTTCCCAGCGGAGAGCCAGCCGCGGTGCGCGCTCAGAGCCGCAGGGCCATCCTGACACAGCCAGGCCCGGGCGACCATGGACCCTGAAGGCAGCGAGACATCCTCAGGCTCCTTGGAACAGCCGGAGCAACCCCCGGGGCGTCCCGTACGCTCAGGGAGTCTCGCACCTCGGGCGCGTCCCGTGCGCTCGGCGCGGTCCTCACGGCGTCTAGGAGCCGGTGCGGACGCCCAGCCCTCAACGACGCCCACGGCACCCGAACATAAGACGTCTGCCAAAGACGAAGACGAAGCGCCCCAGTCGGCAGAGAAGGAGGAGGCCATCCAACAGCGCGCCGAAGGCCGGGCCAAAGTCCCGCCCAAATTCAGGGACAGCGTCAAGAAATTTTTCTTCTCGCCCACAGGAGGGTTGAAGGTCGCGAGGCTGGTGAGCAGAGAGAGCGAGTGCCCGGGCTGTGCGGATGCAGGCTGCGTCCCAAGGGGATGATTCCGCGCGGGAGGGCGCCCCTGGGAGGCTCCCGTAATTCCCTGTGCCAGGCACCTCTGTTTTGCCTCGCCTTTCCTCCCGCGCTCCCCTTACTCCTCCCCCACACTCTTACCACTAAATTTGGCTTTTTTTCCCCCTTGTCTTTCATAGTTCTCAGGTTTCCCCTCACGAAGGGAATTAGGGAAGCAATGAAGGTAATAGCAGAAATGTGTAAATTCTATTACAAAAATAATGGAATTGACCAATAAAATTGATAAACCACCAGCCAATATAACAGGAAAAAAGGGGAAAAGAGAGGATATATATTTAAAGTTAAAAACCAGAAGGGGAAAATAATGACAAACACCGATGAAACTGAAAGGATCCACAAGAGTACTTTGCAAAACAAATTTGAATTAGATGAAATAGTCAGTTTTCTAGGAAAATATAAATTACCCAAACTGATCCCAGAATAGAGAAAAACCTAAACAGACCAATATAAACACGGAAGAAAATGAGATCTTATCAAGTGAATATCTTTCAGAAATGTATGAGTCAGACTTTTTCACAGGTTAACGCAAAGCTTCATGGGATGTAATTCTAACACTATTTAAAGTTTTTCAAAGAATAGAGAAAGAAGAAACACTTCTGACCTATTTATACAAAGTCTGATATCAAAACCTAACCAAGTTCAGAAAAAGAGAACTAAATAGAAATCATATCATTATCACTCATATCAAAGCAACAAGTATTAATATATTGGCAGAAAATATTCAATACTTTTTTAAAAACACCATGAAGAAGAAACATAAGGATGACTCAATATTAGGGCTCTACTAACGTAATCCACCATATTAGAAGTAAAAGGAGAAAGAATCAGAGTATATAAAATAGGGTAGAGAACACATTTGACAAAATTCAACGTTCATTTCTGACTGAAAAAAAAAGAGACCAGTAAAATAGGAATACATAGATATTTCACAGACATTATAAAAATAAACCCAAAATTCAGCATCGTATATAATTAAACATCAGAGATGTTCCCATTAAAATGAGGAACAGGGGCCAGCCTTATGGCATAGTGGTTAACATCACACATTCCACTTTGGCAGCACCGAGTTCTGGCGCTGGGGTCCTCGGCGCAGACCTACACAGCATTCATCAAGCCATGCTGTGGCGACATACCACATACAAAATGGAGAAAGACCGGCACAGATGTTAGCTCAGGGCCAATCTTCCTCACCAAAAAAAGAGAGGAACAAAGAGGATGCCCACTATCAATGCTGTTATTCAATATTTTTCTGGAACCACTAGTCATCACAATTAGGCAGGAAAAAAGAAATAAGAATATTTGAAAAGAAGAGGCAAAATGTACTTTTCTTTCAACTGATATGAGCATATATCTAAAAAAACTCAAAATCAACTAGAAAACAATTTAGTACAAGATAATTTCTACAAACTCCTTTACGTTTTCATCCACTAACTTGTAGAAATGAGAAAACAAGCACTTAAAATAAAATATTTCCCTTTACAACAGCAATCAAAATGATAAATATCTAAGACTGAGTAAAATAAATTTGAAAGACCTATATGAAGAAAGCTTTTTAAAATTCTGAGAGATATTTTAAAACCATTAAAATAACTGGAAAGACATACTTTGCTCTTGAATGGTAAGACTAAATTTTGTAATCTTTCCAAATTATAAGTTAAATGAAATGCCAATTAAAATACTGACAGGCTTAGTTTGAGGGACTTGACCAAGACAAACATAGGAGACATACTCAGAGAATGAGCACCGAAAGGGGGGCTAGGCCAGACAACCACACAACGCAAAACAAATTGCCTGTAATTTCAAAAGTACTAGAGAAGAAATCGGCAACTCAATGGAAGAGACGAGTCTCAAAACAGACCCAAATACATCTGAGAATTTAGTGTATGATAACGGTTGGATTTCAGATCAGTGGGGAAAATCCGGGTGTTTCCCAGTAAATAATATTGGGATAATCAGCAGCTGTTTGGAAAGAAAGCAAGCTGGGCTCTACCTTAC
Organism: Equus quagga; assembly: GCF_021613505.1. Taxonomy (NCBI): domain Eukaryota; kingdom Metazoa; phylum Chordata; class Mammalia; order Perissodactyla; family Equidae; genus Equus; species Equus quagga. Next base: position 61,163,508 of record NC_060279.1, read on the forward strand.
TCTTTCCATCAAAGTCAGTATGTCTTTACTCTACTTTACCTGTATATACATCTTTCTTTCTGGTATGAAACATACACTGTTAACAGTGGTTACTTTTAAGGAGATAGACAAGGGTTGGTTGAGGGATGAGAAAGAAATTGACATTATTTTTTTACCCTTCTATACTTGTGCATTTTTATTATTTGCATGTATTATTTCATTTCTTAAAAATATAAGAAATTTTAAAAATAAAATGTATGTGCAAAACAATACAGGCAATTATAATATAATCAGATTTACCTTCTGACAATTTATAGTTTTGTCTTTTTTTAAAGCCCATGTGCATTAAAACAAATCCTGTTTCTTTTATTGCAGGGTCTTCTCATAGGAGCATTAGCTTGTTTCATCACTGCCAAAGCCCATGAGTGGTATATAGCAGTCACAATTCTGGAAATACTCATCGTTCTTTTTTTTATTCTATCATATATGCTAACCCTTCACCACTTGCTGACTTATTTAGATTGGCCCTTACTTGTAAGTGTTCATGTTCATAATCTGAATATAAGCTTTGCCCTCAGCCCCAGAGAAAGGCTCTCCTCAAGTAAAAACAACAGAGCTGTCTCTCTAGACAAGGACATGGCTGAGCTGTAACAGTTAGGGTGTTGCCCTAGTCCCAGGGGAGAAACTAGCCTAATACCCAGAAAGATTCCTTGGCCCCCTCTGTCTACAAGACAAGCACCACACACACCTACTTCCATCTCATTATGGCACTGATCACACGGTACTTTTCAGCTTGTCCTAAAGAAAATTTTAATTAGTATATTTAGTAGGTAAACACACTTCTCACCTATTGCTTGTAAAACAGCACATGCTTCTGCTTTTTAAACAGCACCCTTTCAACAGATTATAAACATCTCCCCCAAAGCAAGAGTCAACATTGCAGAAAATTGTCACGCATACCCTGAAAGATTGCAGGAGTCAACATTTTCATGTGTGTTAAGGGTCCATACCCCGATGGGTGCCATATGGTGGAGTATTCAGGAAAAGATATTGCATAGCCTTCTTCAGTAACATTTTCCAGAATTCCATATTTACCAATTGAAAGATTCCCGAAGCTCATCCCTCAGGTCTCAAATCCTATTTGTTGTGGAGCCTGAGGCTCTGCATCCTTACAGACTAGAACTACAGTTTTGCACATATACAGACATAGGCCCAGTTCCTGGCCCTTACTAGCTGTGTGAACTTTAGCTCAGTTTCCCCATCTAGGAAATTCAGCGAAGGAAAAATGTAATGATAATAACTGCCTCATAGGGTTCTTATAACATTTAAATGTGTTTAAAACAAATAGCACAAAGCTTGGCACAAAGTTAACATTCACTACAAATGTCCATCAGACCCCATAAGGTAGCTGGGGGGCTTTTATCATTTTATCTTGCACTATGAACAATCCTAACTCCCAGCTCAGGCCTCTTCCACATCCCATTTCCTTATAGTCCTTTTTTTTTTTTTTTTTTGAGGAAAGTTAGCCCTGAGCTAATCCTCCTCTTTTTGCTGAGGAAGATTGGCCCTGAGCTAACATCTGTGCCCATCTTCCTCTATTTTTTGTATATGGGACGCCTGCCACAGCATGGCTTGCTAAGTGGTGTGTGGGTCCGCACCAGATCAAAACCACACAACACTGGGCCACTGAAGTGTAGTGCATGAACTTAACCACTACACAACAGGGCCGGACCCTGTAGTACTTTTTTCTAACCTTAGGGTAGTATTGGTTGCTATTAAAGTAAAACTCAAAACATTTTCAAGTATGTGAGGGATTTTCTGAAAAGGCTGCTGAGCTCACTCTGTCCCACAGAGTGCCAAGCAACAGGAAGCAGAAAAGGCAAAATAAGAGCAACTTTAATTGGACGTATGGAAGACCCTCTCAGTTATGGAGAGCTGCAACCATGGAGAGGTTCTGAGGGGAAACTAAATCTCTGGCCATGGGACTTTGCAAGAAGGGAAGGTAAAGTAACTGTTTTTGAGCACATACCATGTGCCGGATACTTTGTCACATATATTACCTTATTTAATCCTCACAACAACCTGATGAGGTTGTAATCATCCCCCACCCCCCATTTAATAGATGAGAAAATTGGCTTAAAGAGATTAAGTTGCCGTGGTCATATGTAGGCACAAGGAAACTCAGATTTGAGACTAGGTCTACCTGACTCTAAAGCCCAGACTCTTTCCAGCCTTTATGCCCTTTTACCTTGTGATGGTTTCTCTGTCTCCACCCTCCCTACATCTTTGTCCGCCTTAGATTCTGTAAATTTTATGTTCTCTGTAACTTCTGTTTCCTCGTGGCTTCCTTAAAATATGGAGCCAAAGGTGAATTGATTGTCCTGGGGCCGTGCACAGGCCCTTGGGGCTGGGTGGCCGAGGGTTCCGCCACACCAAGGTCAGTAGCTGTGGGCAGGAGGACCAGGGCCCTCTCAGGAGAGGCCCACCGCCACAAAGCTGAGAGGCCTCAAGGCTGTAGGGCCCCGGAGGAGTGTCTAGGAGGTGTCTCAGACAGAGGCAAGAGGTGGGTCTCCTAAGCATGAACCGTGACGGTCCTGGGAAAGGAGCTGCTCCCACAGCAGCTGCCTGGTTACAGGCAGCTCAGGCCAGCTTTTGTAGAGCTGCAGGCCTTTGGTCAACTGATAAAGCCAGGCCCCCTTTTGCTACCTCCATCCTTGGGTGAGAACATTCTCTTTTCTTTGGATAGCTATGGAAGCCCAGAGCACGGTTCAGAGCCCCTGCCTTTTTCTTGCTCCTATCCTCCAGGGGATGGGCCAGGGTCTGGAACAGCACATGGATATGCCTGGTGAGCTCCCAGGAGCTTCACAGTTGAGAAACTGTCTTACCAAGAAGGTTGCCCAGTTATTCTGATGCTCAACTAACTAGCAGTACTAGGAAACCACATGCTATCCTACACAGTTGGCCAGATGGTGAGTGATCTAGTTGACTTGGAAGGTTTTTAAAAGGACCCATCAAAACAAGATTCAAAACTGTTTTCTTCTCCTCGCCTGTCCCTTCCTGTCTTATCTGCCCTTTCAGATCCGTAAGATGAAGGACGTGTACATATAAGATTGCTCAGAGGGGTAAAGAGCTACCACTGGGTGGTAATAGGGAGGCCTTGGTAGGGCAGGAATGTGCTGATTTAGTGACAGTATTGGTGCCTAGGAGGTGACAACTTGATACTTCAAAGAGTAGGTTCACTTGGAGATGTGTTGGCATCAAGCTACAGAAATCACTTGAGATCTTATCGAATGGTCAGCACGGGAAGCCAGAGAACACATGGCCCATTTCACACTGCAACTGTTTCAGGGTTCTGCATAGGCTCACTGGCCTACCCACACACTAGAGGTGTCCAGCATGCACAGCTGTCACTTTCTTTCAGCCCTTCTTTCCAAGCAAGATGGTTTGGTGCCCAGGAGGTATAGGATTAGGGTAAGGAGTTCTGACATTAAGTGGCAGTCTCCTTAAAGGCTCACATGAGGATAGAATTCTTTCTTACCCTATACCCATTCTTGTTTGGCAAAGGGCTAAGGGTGAAAGTCCCCAGCAGGGAGATAGCAAGTCTGATAAATAAGGGCTTCAGACCCTCAGCAGGGCAGCCTCAAAGAGTACTGGCCTCCAATACAGATGACCTGCTGAAATCTGTGGGCTCTGGGACCGTATTTTGGCAAGCCCTCCTCTGTAGAGGTCATGGAGCCTGGGTTTGGGGACCTACCTAGTCTCAGTTGCAGCTTCTCACTTCTCACGGCTTTCCTCACCTCACCCATGGTGGGATCTCTGTCTTCATTTACAGACATTGTTCTCCATTTTACCCACTCTAGTCTAGTGTCATCTGTCAATATACCCAAGAAAAGTATGAACTGTAATTATTGTCTTGTAAATAGCTCATATTTTTAATACTTCTACATTGTAAAAAATATTATCAAAGAAACTGAGTTCTGGTCAAGCAGATGTTTTTGCCAATAGAAAGCACTTTCTTTAAAAAAGAACATAATAAATATATTTTAAACTTAAACTCTATAGAAGTGATGATTCCCAAACTACCAGCAATATCTTTACATTTATAAGTAACAAGTATCAGCTTTAGATGTCCCCTTCAAATAAGATTAATGAAAAACAGCAATTCTGGCGATTTCTGATCAGGCTCTGCCATGTGTTTGGAGAACTCCAGGCACAAATGGAACCAATGAAAGTTGCAGTTAGTTGAATAACAAATAATATTTATTGTATATGAATTCTTGTTACAAATACCACATTTGGTAAAACAAATTGTAAATGTTTAACTTTTTTTCTAATATTCAGTGGTTTTCAAAAATAAGCATTCACCATTAAAGCATCTTTTTCTTTCCCAGTTATAATTCTACACAATTTTGTTTATGTCAGAGAACAGTTTGGGAGCTTTATGGAAAAATAATAGTCAAGTAACAAACCCATCTCTCAGTTTAGTCAGAGGGGGCTACTTAATAGGATATTTGGTCAAAGGGGAAAGAAAAAGATGATGAGTAAGGACAGCATTTATGGGGAAATCAGAAGTCCTACTGCACATGGCACAGCTCAGCTACGATTTTGCCCCATCAGGGAGAATATCTCTCTCTCTCTGTGAAAGACAAGGCCAACAAGAGGGTGTGTGTCTAAGGCAAAAGGGAGGGTGTTTAGTCAGAAGAAGGGCCCTAAGGCACTCAAATCAGACTGCCAAGGGTCATAGTCACTTACTGGCTGAGCAACCTCATGCAAGTTGCTTACCCATCTGTAAACTGGGGATAATGCGAGTTTGTTGTGAGAATCAAATGAGATCACATATTAACACCTTGGCACAGTACGTGACACATAGTAAGTGCTCAAGAAATGTGAGCTACAATAGAAATGTTAGGTTCAAGGTAAACATTAGCTTCAAGGGAGAGTTCAGGAGAGCACTTCCTTGCAAGTAAGGACTGGAGTAAACTATAACATCCAGTAGTCCAACAAGGAGATGGAATTATGACAAGGAGTCAATGATTGACTAGCGAGGCCTAGTCTGTCTTTGGTTTATTATCATCATCATTACTAATGTGCTTTCATCCAAATTCTCAATGGTCTATGACTACAGCTAGTTAATTTTTATTTTAAAAAGTTTACATTCCACTTCTTAGTTGTAAGAGTCCTGATCACATCTTTGAATGTCTTGGTTTACACAATCCTCAGATGCTAAGCTTCCTGAAACGCTGCAAATCGCTGTACCTGCCCCACTCTGGGCCCACCTCTCCTCACCCTACAGAACCCAGCTGGAACTTACTTTCAACCCTCACTAGCCCTGCTCCATGTCCCCCTTCCACTGTTACCCACCAAGCACCCAGATAACAGACATCAGTGCCCTTCAAGAGGCAAGTCACATTGCTCAATAGGGCTCCCTGCTCACCAACCTCAACACCTGAAGTTTGCAGAAAGTTTACTATATGTGCATATTTTGAAAGTAGATATCACAAATGTACATTTGGATGCACTGGATGCCAGGCAGCTTAATTGATGCTTTCAGATTCATTATGTCATTTAATCCTCTGATCAACCCAATGAATCTCAATCATTACCCCCATATTAAAAATTAGCATGTTGGCAAAGAGGGGTGATAAAACATGCCCCAGGTCACACATCTAGGAATTGGCAGGCCAAAAGAGTTCATCAACAACAAACATTCTCGCCTTATTTGTCCCATACCATTTTGACCCTCTATGACCCATTCCACAGAAAATGCCAAAGATGGATGCTGCGCTTCCAACCTAGGGGGATAGCTCATTTCCTTCTTATTTGGGTGTCCCTGATGGGAGGCAATAATGTGTTGAGTTCTGACCCTACTCCGTGACAGATATTCCATCTTAGGCAATTTAATCAACCTCTCTAAGCCTCTGTTACGTCCTCTTAAAATTGGGATCATAACATCACTGACTTTGGAGGGTGTTCGTGAGGGTTAAATGAGATAATGCCTGGGAAATGTTGGCACATTGCAGAGGTCCATTAGAGCCATTATGATTCCATGCACTGGATGGCAGGGCTCCTTGCTGTGTTTGGGCAAGTGCACCAAGGCTGAGAGAGACACTAACACTACCAAGTCAAGCCACCAAGACTTAAAGACTTAAATGTTCAAATTAGATATCTGGGCCATATTGTGGTTTTATCACCCTAGGCTTTTCCCCTCCCCACACACTGGGGTCACTGACACATTGAGTACCCTCTCTTCCGTTATTGCTCAGCTACCAAAGCCCAGTCTCTGCTTATACTCAGGAGTGCACCTCCATCCATTCATCCTCACCCTTTGTCTAGCACACAAAGAAGCAGACTAGCCTAGCCGCTAAAGAACCCAGTACTGAAATCCAGAAGGAAGGATACAAATAGCCTACAGATGTCAGGACAGACTCAATTCTGGCCAGGTCTTAGAAAAGAGCAAGGGCCGGCCCTGCGGCCGAGTGGTTAAGTCCGCACTCTCCACTTTGGTGGCCCAGGGTTCACCAATTCGGATCCTAGGAACGGACATGGCACCGCTCATCAAGCCATGCTGTGGCGGCATCCCACATAGAAGAACTGGAATGACTTGCAATTAGGGGCTTTGTGGGGAGGAAAAAAAAAAAGAAAGAGGAAGATTGGCAACAGATGTTAGCTCGAGGCCAATCTTAAAAAAAAAAAAAAAAAAAGCAAAAGTCAACAGCACAGGCATTCACTCCAGAATACCAGGTCTGCTCCTCAAAGGGGTTCCCACCTTCTTGGCACGCGTCAACCTATAGAATAAATATGACCTAACTTCCAGAGTATTGGTTCTACCTACAGATTTGGGAGTGGAATTAAATCAGTAAAGTGCTCATCTAAAATTTTATTTTATTTTATTTTATTTATTTATTTTTTGATGAAGAAGATTGGCCCTGAGCTAACTTCTGTCGCAATCTTCCTCTATTTTGTAAGTGGGCCGCCACCACAACATGGCTTTGATGAGTGGTGTAGGTCCACACCCAGGATCCAAACCTGCAAATCTGGGCCACCAAAGCAGAACACATGAACTTAACCACTACACCACCAGGCTGGCCTCCTAAAATTTTATTTTTATATTAAAACAAATGTAGTATGGAATATAATGCAGAATTTACATTAATTTAAAATAGAAGACTTCAAGAAATCATATTTATGGAAGGCCAATTTGGGCTGGGCCCCCAGACCTCTAGGTTTTTTCATGCCCACTTTCCTATGCCCTTTAAGAAAAGTCTGATGGAAAAGTTGTCAGCTTTTTTTTATGGTATTCTTTAATGAAATTAAACCTACTGCTGCTGACAAAGTCCTATCCAAGAATCTTAAAATCACATAAACTCACATCTCTGGAAGATGTAAGAAGTATACTGCTGAGGGTTCTTCTTCATAGTAATCAAAAGGAAAGTTTAAAAAGGGCATCCATCCTTAGATGGGTAGTTGACCAATTTAAATATTTTAGGAAATTACATTTTCATGTAAAATTGACAATTTTTAATTCTGTATTACAGGATCTTATCAATACTTGCATTTCAGCTGTGTTCCTTTCAATAGTTGCTGTCTTGGCCATGCAAGAAAAGGAAAGAAGGCATTTATTCTATCTTGGAGGGGTAAGTAGAGGCCTTCATGACTCCATTTAAGATCAGTATTTCAAGACTCTTTGAAACAGGAAACTGTCAGACCATCATTGTTTCATTTATAGAACAACGTCCCCCCACTGCCCCTTCTCTTTCTTGCACTGACTTCTTCAGAAGATGTGAAGTTGCACAAACTCTAAGCTCATGAAAATCTTCATTGTGATACTCATTCTCCAAATAGGTACAAAAACAAGTCTGTTGAACCCTTTTGAGAATCGTACACACTATTTTTTGAAATGTTCCAGCAAGATGTTCTTGTCTATAAATAGGACTTTGACTTTTCCAGAGTAGAGAATTATATTTTAAGAGCACATGAAAAGAATGATTGTAGGGGGGAAAAAAGTGCATTGTCAAAAGTGAGTGACCCAGCCTATTTAGGAAAGAAGGATGGAAGTTCCCAGCATGTGCCCCCCACCAGGCTAGGTACAATCTAAGTTAATCTTTACAACTCTCATGTTTACAGATACGGGAACTGAGATTAAATACCTTGCCCTGGGTCACAAGGCTGGGACAAACTGGGACTCAAATCCTCATTATATGAAGAGCACAAGAAATGGCTGATGGAGGGGTCACGGGTGGGGAGGCGAGACTTTGGTTTAAGAAGTTAAGCAATGGGAACAGAAATTAATCCAGAAAAAAAAGTTTAAATTCTTTCAATTCATTCCATCATTAGTAAATATTTGTCAATCCTATTGGATTGTGCCAGGCCTGAGCTCAGTGTTGGAGATAGAGTCCCTTCCCCCTAGGGTAGCTCACAGATTAGCTAGGGCAACACCTCCCTAGGAAAAGTTCATTAAAGTAGCCAGGGATTAAGTGACCATAAAGAGAAATATCCAAGACAGGCAGGAGCTGAGGAGCACCAGGGATCTCAGACACTGTGGTCTGCTGGTCCCCATCTGCTAACTCAGCCAGCAAACCACCTTCTGCCTGCCACCCCTGGTCTCTGTCAGTTCTCTCCTGAATGGCAGAGTGCCCCCACTCCCCACTGGTCTCCCTGCCTCCAGCCTGGTTGTTCATTTTCCCTGAGCCTCATGGCTACTCCAAGTGGGCTTTCTGAGTCTGGCACCCGACCTCGCCTCTTGATCAAGTCCCAGATCCTGCACCTCCCCAGCCTCAACTCTGCCTCCTCCCTTACCAGCTTCAGAGGTCTCAGCCACCCCAGATTCCTTGGAAACTCCTTCCTGCCCTTTCAAACACAGCGCAAGAGTCCTTTCCACTGAGAGGCCTTCTCAGGCTCCCACCTGGACCTGAGGCCTCCTAGAGCTAGTGCCCCTCTCTGGTCCTTTCCTGGTGCCTCAGGCTTCAGGTGAGGTCATTACTGGCAGCAAAACCCACCATTGCCAAAATCCCTTTCTCTGGGAATGGCAGAATGGGCTGCGGCAGCCAGTTGGGCAGACACCAGAAGGTAGTGGAAGGTCAGAGGGAGACAGAAGGCCGTGGGAAGCCCCGGCCTGGTATGGGGGATAGGGAAGACGAATTGCTGCTGAGCTGCAGAATAACCCCGCCTTTCCCTCCCCACATATGGCCTTGTGTCTGACAGATCCTGTGTCTCACAGCAGTACTCATGACTGTCATCGATGGGATTCTGGTTACCAAGATGATAAGGAATATTTTGAAAAAATTCCTGGGGTTCAGTACCGAAACTAAGCCTGTGCCTGCCCTGGCAGACTCAAAGGCACCCCCGAAGACAACCAAGCCGGCACCCTCAAAGCCACCCAAGAAGGCATCTTCAAAGGCACCCAAGCGGGCAGCTTCAAAGGCACCCAAGCGGGCAGCTTCAAAGGCACCCAAGCGGGCATCCTCCAAGGCACCCAAGCGGGCAGCTTCAAAGGCACCCAAGCGGGCATCCTCAAAGGCACCCTCGCAGGCATCCTCAAAGGCACCCAAGCGAGTGTCCTCAAAGGCACCCACGCAGGCACCCTCACAGACGTAAGCGTCTGTGTCTCACCCCTCCCACCACTGAGCTCGCATGCTGTCACCCGTTTCGGCCTACATATGATCATAAAATCAGGGCTGCTAAGTCGGGAACACTTCTGCTTCACGTGTTACCTTGTGTAAAAGTCGAGTTACATTTTCATGCACCTGCCCATGCCCCGAGGGGCGCTGGGCGCCGCTGCCCCAGGAGCCCTTGGCGAGGGCCTTGACCCGGCCCTGGTCCCAGCCAACTGGATCCAAGGCGGGAGCAGCGGCTACAGCCCCGGGGCCACCTTGCGAGGCCTCGCTAGACTGTGAGGGGAGCCACGCGCGAAGGTGGGAGCCCCGTGGTGGGCCCGGAGGTGGGGCGGGGACTCCTGCGTGGAGGGTGGACGGGCCCGGCGGCCGTGGGTCCCTGGAACCCGCGCTGGGCCGCACAGGGGAGACTCGCGCGGTGAGACGGCGCGCGCGCGCGCGGAAAGGGCGCCAGGCGTTGGCGTTCGCAGGACCGGCCGTTGGCTGAGCGCTGCCCCTGAGCAGGTCGGTGGGCACCAGCCTCGCTCAAAGGCCAGGCCTGTCCGGGGACAGCAAGAGAGATTGGGCAGGCCGTGAGAAGCTGAGAACTCCCCCGCAAAGATGGCTGACAAAGGCAAAAAGGGCAAAGATGCAGCCCCAGCGGCCCCTCCTCCGGGCGCCAAACCCCCGGACAAGAAAGATGAGAAGGTGGAGGAGAAGCCACCAGAAAAGAAGGTGGAGCCCAAGGATGAAGTGGGCACGAGGAAGGGATGTCGCCGCTACAAGTGGGAACTCAAGGACAGCAATAAAGAGTTCTGGTCTATGGGGCACGCCGTGGTCAAGATCCTGAGCTTGGTAAGTTGGGCTGGTATCCCAGGGAGCAGGGGGTGCAACAAGGGGGAGAGGGCGAGGGAGCGGGTTCCAGGGGGCTCCAGAGGGGCTCCAAGAGTCCGTGACAGCCCTTTGCCGTGGCTCAGGAGCATGTCTCCCGGCAGGGCTGCCTAATAGGTTCGCTGATAATGTTCACTGGGAGCATCGTTCACCCCCTCCTGACACTCATCATCACCATGGAGATATCCATCTTCAGCTTCTTATTCGTTATCTACACCTTCGCCATCAACAGATACTTGCCCTTCGTCCTGTGGCCCATTGCTGTAAGTGAGGGGCGGTGGGGAGCGCCTGAGGTTGGTGTGCATTCACGCGTGTGTCTTGACACCCTGAAAGTGACTGTTCTGTCACCGCCCATATGTGTGCCCCGGGCATGGGCTGAGCACCTTTGGGGCTGGGGTAGGGCAACTGAAGTTAGGTAGAAAAGGCTCTGTAAACGCCTGACTTGGAAGCGGGGGCCACTTACTTACCTGGTGGTCAACGAAGGGGTCTTTGCTCTCCCGAAGCTTTGCCCTCCTTGGGAGGAGGAGATGTATAACAACCAGCTGTTCCTCCCAAGCCCTGTTCCAGCTCACACCTGACTGGAGAGATCACCCCAGAAGGTACTCCATCCCCAGAATTCAAAAAAGAAAATCAATCTTCCCATAAATCAGTAAAATAAAATGAGGATTTTTAAAAAATCACTTCCAAAGCAGCTTTAGACCTCCAGTGACTATCCTTGTATAGAATGTTAATTAAGCCCAGAAGGATGTTCAGCCCAAAGCAGTCATCCATTGGAACGGAATTGAGCTGGGCAAGTTACCCAACCACTCCCGGCCTCTGTTTCCACATCCGTAACGTGAGGACAGTAATAATCTCTGATGGGATTGTATCTGAGGAGTAAACGTACAGCGCTTGATGCAGTGCTTGAGTCCTCATGGACTTGAATCACTGCCTGTCACCTGTGTGATCACAGAGCATACCCCCGTTACCCAAAGCCCCTTGTTCTTTGCACATTCACAGCATGCCTCCAGAGCCCTATGCTCACTGTTTCACTCACTTTACACATGAAATGGGCTCAGAATGGCCAAGTAACTTGCCCCCAGGAAACTCAGCTAGTAAGTGGCAGAAAAAGGATGCAAATCCAGTTTTGTCAGTAGAGTCTGAGTCCCTAACTACCTGCTAACCTGCCTCCTTGTTAAAAGTTATTAGGGACCAGGAGTTCATAGGTCTCAGTGGCATAGGTGAGGACCCCTAGTATAGGGAGAAAGGAGAAGAGGGCCAAATAAGACTCTTGGGAAAGGAATAAACAGAGGACAAAGTAATGGGACAGGCAGAGGACAAGTTTTCAGCCACGGAGCTTGAGAAGATACTTAGTCCCAGCAAGATGAAAAATCAATGAACCCTGAAAGTCCTCCTGCTGCTCTGGGTACTGGGACAAAAACAGACACACAGATCAATGGAACAGAACTGAAAGCCCAGAAATCAAACCACACATCTACAGACAGCTAATCTTCAACAAAGTGCCAAGAACATACACTGGAGAAAAGAAGTCTCTTCAATAAATGGTGTTGGGAAAACTGAACACCCACATGCAAAAGAATGAAGGTAGACCACTATCTCATGCCATACAGAAAAATAAAAATAAACTCAAAATGGATCAAAGACTTGAAGATACGTCCTGAAACTATAAAACTTCCGTGGGATAATATCGGTAGTACACTCTTTGACATTGAACTAAAAAGGATCTTTTCAAATGTGATGTCTTCTCAGACAAGGGAAACAAAAAATAAACAAGTGGGAGTTTATCAGACTAAAGAGCTTTTGCAAGGCAAAAGAAACTAGGATGAAAACCAAAAGACAACCCACCAATTGGGAGAAAATATTTGCAAATCATATATCTAACAAGGGGTTAATCTCCAGAATATATAAGGAATTCACACAACTGAACAATAAAACAGAAACAGGAGCCGGCCCCGTGGCTGAGTGGTTAAGTTCGCGCACTCCGCTTCTGCAGCCCAGAGTTTCACCGGTTCGGATCCTGGGCGTGGACATGGCATCACTTGTCAGGCCATGCTGAGGCGGCATCCCACATGCCACACCTAGAAGGACCCACAACTAAAAATACACAACTATGTACCGGGGGGCTTTGGGGAGAAAAAGGAAAAATAAAATCTTGAAAAGAAAACCCACAACAACAACAAAACAAACAACCCGATCAATAAATGGGCAGAGGAGATGAACAGACATTTTTCCAAAGAAGATATACAGATGGCCAATAAACACATGAAAAGACGTTCAACATCACTAATCATCAGGGAAATGCAAATCAAAACTACATTAAGATGCCACCTTGTGCCTGTTAAAATGGCTATAATCACTAAGACTGAAAATAACAAATGTTAGAGAGGATATGGAGAGACGGGAACCCTCATACACTGCTGGTGGGAATGCAAACTGTTGTAGCCACTATGGAAAAAGTATGGAGAACTACCACATGACCCAGCTATCCCACTACTGGGTGTCTACCCAAACAATTTGAAATCAACAATCCAAAGTAGCGTATGCACCCCTTTGCTCATTGCAGCACTATTCACAATAACTAAGACATGGAAACAATCCAAGTGCCCATTGACTGATGCTTGGATAAAGAAGATGTGGTATATATATACAATGGAATACTACTCAGCCATGAAAAAAGACAAATTCATCCTATTTACAATAACATGGAAGGACCTGGAGGGAATTATGCTAAGCAAAATAAGCCAGTCTGAGAAAGACAAACACCAGATGATTTTACTCATATGTGGAGTATAAACAAATACATGAACAAAGAAAACAGTTCAGTGGTTACCAGGGGGAGGGAGGTGGGGAGTGGGCGTAGAGGGTGAAGGGGAGCACTTATGTGGTGACAGTCAAGAAATAATGTACAACTGAACTCTCACATTGATGTAAACTGTTATGAACTCAATAAAAAAAGCCTGTCTGAGTCACGTGGTTGCCAGAGGTTAAGGGGGGTTGGAGGGTGGAGAGTTGGGAAAAATAGGTGAAGGGGATTAATAGGTATGAACTTTCAGTTATCAAATAAGTAAGTCATGGGGATGTAATATATAGCATAAAGAATATAGTCAATAATATTGTAATGACTTTGTATGGTGACAGATGGTTCCTAGACTTATCATGGTCATCATTTCAGAATGTATATAAACAGTGAATCGCTATGTTGTACATCTGAAATAATGTTGTATGTCAGCTATACTTCAATTAGAAAAAACTGTCAGAATCAACTTTTTCAGAGCTCTGGAATCTATTTTTAAAAACTTACAACAACCAGAGGAATGCTTAATGAAGAAAGAAAGAAGTTGTTGAATTTTGGTAAGAGAGGATCGTGGCATTTTAACTTATCCACCTGCTGTCCCTCACTCCCCAGCTTGTCAGTGGCCAACAAGAAAACTGCCCACATTCCTGGCCACATTCCTCGCTGGTGGCAGAGGGGGCAAAACAGTATATAAAGAGGATCACTACATATAGCAATTCTGACCTTGTATGTACCTTACAATATAGCCCCAAAATATAAAAGACAAAAATAGATTTAATTATAAGGAAGAATTGACAAGTAGCAACCACAGTGGGATATTTAACATGCCTCCCTCAGTAACTGATAGCTTGATCCACTGATATATCTAGAACCCTACACTCAACAGTAACAGGCTATATATTCTTTTCAAGCACACTTGGAACAATCATAAAAATTATCCTCAATAAGACCACAAAGCAACTGTAAACAAATAACAAGAAATTGGTATCATACAGACCACATTCTCTAATTTCAATGCAACATAATTAGAAATCAATCAGTAAAGTTTAACTAAAAGCCCATATGTTTGGGGGGAAATATAATGTTTTCCACAAACATATAGGGATTTAGTTATATGTAGTATTTGCCAGTACTACCTGTAGAATGCAGCTAAACAATTCAAATTCAAATCTATATAATTAGAAAATGAGACCAAAAATTAACAATTCAAGTGTCGTATCTCAAGAAGGTACCAAAACAAAACAAAATAATGAAATTAAGAAGAAGGCAATGCCAAAGATAAGAACATAGGAAACAAAGATCCATAGTGAGGACCAATAAGACCAAATATCCAGTTCTTTGAAAAGACTAATAAAGTACATAGATAGACCTCAAGAAAAAAAGAAAGAAGGAACAAAGAACAATATTAGTATAAAGGTCAAGAACGGATTTTGAAGGTCACAGGGAAAATATGAACTTTTATGCCAATAATTTGGAAAGTTTAGATAATAGTTAATTTTGCAGAAGAAATATTACTTACAAAAATTGACTCAAAAAGAAATAGAGAAACAGGTTATAAAATAATTCATCCATGTTTTCATCTGGCACTTTAGTTTTTTACATTTAAATCTTTTGATTCATGTGGAGTCATTTTAGTATATAGCTATATCCTGATGGCTATCCAGCTGTTCCACTCTATCACTTGATTTATTAATTTATTGAATAGTACATCTTTTCCCCACTGATTCGAAATGGCATTTTTGTTAAATGCTAAAATGCCATATGCCTGGTTCATTTCTAAACTTTGTATTTGGTTACACTGGTCTGTGTCTGTTTTCTTTCTTTTTTTTTTTTTCTTTTAAAGTCTTTATAATATGTTATACTATCTGGTAGAGCTTGATCTTAAAACCAGACATTAAAAGGAAAGTAAACTATAGGCCAATCTTATTTGAATATAGCCGTAAAAATCCTCAGTAAAATATTAGCAAACTCAACCAAGCAATATATAAGCAAGCACTACGTCACGATCAAGCAGGGTATGTGTCAGGAATGTAAGGATGGTTTAGTCTTCAAAGTTCTGTTAGTGTAATTCACCATCTTTTATTTATGGGAGAAAGCCATTTCATCATCTCATAAGCTGCAGAAAAACTATTTAATAATATTCAATACTCATTTTTAGATAACTCTTAGCGAACTAGGAAAAAAGGGAACCTCCTTGTCTTAATAATGGTATCTACCTGAACCTACAATAAACCTTGCATTTCACAGTAAAACTTTAGCGATGTTTCTTTAGCAATGCCTCCTGTCCTCACTTCTACTCAACATTGTGCTGGAGATCTTAGTCAGCACACTGTGACAAGAAAAACAAAAGCTATATGGAGTGTGACGGAGAAAACCAGCATTACTCACAGATGACATGCTTCTCTACACAGAACATCTGAGAGAATCTTTTATTTTTTTTAAAGATTGGCACCTGGGCTAATAACTGTTGCCAATCTTTTTTTTTTTTTCTGCTTTATCTCCCCAAAACCCCCTGTACACAGTTGTATATCCTAGCTGCACGTCCTCCTAGTTGTGGGATGTGGGATGCCGCCTCAACGTGGCCTGACGAGCGGTGCCATGTCCGCGCCCAGGATCCGAACCCTGGGCCGCCGCAGCGGAGCACGCGAACTTAACCACTCGGCCACGGAGCCGGCCCCCATCTGAGAGAATCTACAAACTACTAGAACTATGTGAGTTCTTCAAGGTTACCAGAGACAAAAACAATAGTGTTCCTGAATGCTAGCAACGAACAATGAAAAAATGTGGCTTTTCAAAGAAACCATTTAAAACAGCAACAGAAACTACAAGGTGTCTGAGAATAAATCTGTTCCAAGATGTGTAAGACTTTACGTAGAGATTATAACATTTTATTAATGGACAGGAAAGAAAAACCTAAATAAATGGAGAAACGTACCACATTCACAGGTGTGAAGAGGTACTATCATAAAGATGGCAATTTAATTCCAAAGTAATCTATAAAGGTGATTCTAAAATTCTAAAATTCTTACAGAAGAATAAAAAGAATTCCAAGGATGGACTCACCCAGTGAAAAGCTTTGGTACCAGAAAGACTAATGGGATTGTAATGGACTGAATGTCTGTGTCCCCCCAAAATTCATATACTGAAATCCTCACCCCCAGTGTGGCTGTCCTTGCATATAGGGCCTCAAGAGTAGTAATTAAGATTAAACGAGGTCATAAGGGTGGGGCTCTGATCTAATAGGATTAGTGTCCCTATGAGAAAAGACAACAGAGCTCTCCCTCTCTCTCCCTCTTCCTCTCCCCACTCTCTCTCCCTCAAGCCTTCCCACCCCCACCTTATGCACCATGGAAAGGCCATGTGAGGACATAGCAGGAAGACAGCTGCCTGCAAACCAGAAACAAATTTGCTGGCACCTTGCTCGTGGACTTCTAGCCCCCAGGACTGTGGGAAAATAAACGTCTGTCATTAAGCCACGCAGTGTGTGGTGTTTTGATGGCAGCCTGAGCAGACTAATACAGGAATCAAAAGACGACTTGGAAATAGACCTCCATACATATGGCAAAGTTGGTGTTTGACAGACGTTGCATTATAAAACAGTCGAATGGAATATTTAATAAATGTATTTGGGACTGAGAGAAAGGGAGAGGAAGAGAGAGAAAGAGAAACTATGTATCCCCTTAAAATTAAAACTTACAACAGAAGACATCATAAACAAAATTTTTAAAAACAAGCCAATAGAAAAATGGGATAAAGGATATGAATAGACAGGAAAACCAAATACCTAAACCGTGTTTTAAAAAATGCTTCAATGGGGCCGGCCCTGTGGCCGAGTGGTTAAGTTGGAGCGCTCCACTGCACGTAGCCCAGTGTTTCATCAGTTCAAATCCTGGGTGTGGACATGGCACTGCTCATCGAGCCACACTGAGGCGGCGTCCCACATGCCACAACTAGAAGGACCCACAACTAAAGTATACAACTATGTACTGGGGGGCTGTGGGGAGAAAACGGAAAAAATAAAATCTTTAAAAAAAAAAATGCTTCATTAGTAACCAGAGACCTGAAAATTGAGACAACAGTGAGGTACCGTTTTGACTCATCAGATTGACAAAAATAAATAAGTCAGGTAATCCTGAGCATTGTCAAGGATTTGGGAAATGGGAGCCCCTATACATTGCCGAGTGAGTGGAAATTGGCACGAGCACTTTAGGGAGAAACTTAGCAATACTTAGCTGAGGAGAAGATGTGCAGGGGAGGCACAGACAAGAGTGTTCATTGCAGCAGAGTTTGTAATAATAATTTCCTGAAAGGTAGAAACAACCTAATGCCTCTAGTTTGGTTTATTCATACAGTAGAATACATCAGTTAAAATTAATGAATTCAATCTACATTTCTTAAAATGAATAAATCTCAAAAACTTGAAAAAGTGTGCAAGAAGATATCTTTTATTTAAATTTTGAAACACACAAAATGGTATATATTGTTCATGAATATATGATATGGAGGAAAATACTAGTGCACACTTGGGGAAACTGCCCATCAACCTCCCACCCGTGGGTGCCTCTGGGAGACGGGCAGGAAAAGGGAGCGAATGCTGAGACTGCAGCTCATGCCACAAAGTTTTACTTCTGTTTTTGCAAGACATTAACATCTGTTTAATTTCAGTGGTTCATGGCTGCTGGAGGTGCGAGTGGGGATGGGATGTTCTATTATTGTCTGTATGTTTGAAATGTATTAAAATTCAAAAAAAGATTGAAAAGGAAAAGAAAGGCCAGAGACAAAATGGCCAGGGAAGGACAGTCCACAGAAAATGGCACCATAGAAACCAAAGAGAAGAGTGGGCATTGTCCATCGCTGCAGTCATTTGCTCCCCATAGGATTAAGAGGGTGCACAAGCTCTGGGCTGGCATCACCCCTAGAACAATGGGGAGGAAGCCGGAATGCTGTAACCATGGTTTGACCAACTCTGAGAAGTTTGGCTGTGCCAGGGAGCGACACTGGGTGGTACTTGAGGGGAAGGTAGCGTAGAAGGCAGCCCTTGTGCCCAGTCTGGGAACCTCTGGACCTTGTCAGTAGGGTGAGGAAGACAAGTATGGTACAAGGGTAAGACTGAGGCCACAAGGGATGGGAAGGAAGGTTGATGATGGAGGAAGTAGTGCGGCCTTGCAAAGAGGGGAGGGGGGTCTAGGAAGTAAGGTGGGGGGTCAGGGAAGACAAGGGGCTGAAGAGGCAGCTGCCAGGCCAGAGTCCAATCGTGGGGCCAGAGTCCAACAGAGCCTCCTGCCAGCAACACAGCTGGCCCCCAGATCCAGAGAGAGGAGCTGGCCCAGAGAGCAGAGAAATGATGTGGGGTGGCACTCAAGACAGACATCTTTAAGTAGGATAGTTATGCATTTATTTAAATGAGTACTGGAGAAAAAGAAAAAAACACAACTAGCCACTAAATGTGTGATTTCATAGACAAGATGGTAGGGGAGGGAGCCCGTGAAAGCAGTTAAGCTCCTGGACTTTGAGTCTTGACTCAGAGAGCCCAGCTGGGGGGCCACAGGTATGTCCACCTAGCCTGGTGTACATTTATCTTCATATATATATATGTTTTAAATCAGGCAGAAGTTTGAAAATCATTCCCTTTGGAGGAAGCTATGCAAGGGGAGGGCGGCGGCGGGGAGGAGGGGGGGTACGGGGAGGGTTGGGGAGGGGGTGGCGGGGAGGCCTGGCTCTGTTTTGGGCTGACTCCCCTCTCCCTGGCTTTCAGGACCTTCTCAATGACCTGTTCGCCTGTATCTTCCTTGGGGGGGCCGTGGCCTTTGCTGTGCAAACTCGGCAGAGCATACCGATGAACTACTTGATTGCCCTGGTGAGTTTTCCATGCTCGGCTGTTTATTTGCTCAGAAGTCACCTCTTTTGGAGAATGGTTCTTTTCCCCTGTTTTGCGGAAAGGGCCTCTTATCTTTTCACAAAATGTTGGGATCCAAGCAAAGTTTAAAAGTAAAATTGGTGAATGTTTCCAGTGGAGAAGCCATGTAAATAAAAATGACGTCCAGGGAGCCAGCCAAGCTAATGGCTTCCTCCTGGTAGCTGCTGACCCCAGAGACAAAGGGCCCCACCCAGGCTGGTTTAAAGAGAGAGAGAGAAAGCTGTGAGACCACAGGACGGTGGGGACAGGGCAGCCGAGGATGGAGGAGGGGTGAACTCCCGGTCTCTTGGTCTGATAGTTTGAGGGGATGAGGGGATGTGTTAACCAGCACCTGCTGGCGATAGAAACAAGGAAGGAACTATGCCAGCTTCGGAATGAAAGCAAAAGTAACGAGGATCATTCTGTTTTCCAGATCCTTATTGCTCTGGCTGGGTTTTTTGCCTTAATCGATGTATGTCTTCAAAGAAAACACTTCAAAGGCAAGAAGGTCAAAAGGCATGTGCTGGTTCCTCCAACAAAGGAGGGAGCAAAGGGACCAGAACAGGGACCAGGACAGGGACCGGGGGCGGCAAAGCCAAAGGAAGAGCCAAAACCAGCAGACAAGAAAGCGGAAAAGCCGAAGGAAGCAGACAAGGGAAAGGACAAGGGGAAGGGAGGCAAGAAATGACGCGGAGGCGACGCCCGCCATCAGGAGTGGCGGCGTATTTTACCACAGAACATATTTCCACTGTCTTCCTTGTCTTCTCTCTAGAATGCTTTTCTTTTCCATTTTAATAATCACCTTTGCTTGGAAAAGAAATTTCTCTTCAAATGGATTTTAATACTTAAAGTTAATGGAAACACCATTTTGCTCATTCCACAAAAGTTACTGAAAGTTTTGGTGCAGAGAGCGAAGCTGGAGCACCGCCTCTAGAGGAGCTCACAGGCTGCAGGGCAAGGGGGTTTAGGGGACCAGAAGTGTGGGCGACACCAGCTGTCAGCACTGACCAGCCAAAGGGGCCAGAGGAAAACAAGAGACTGGACAATGAAAGGATGCATTTTCTTCACAGCGGTATTTTTACTTTACATTTTTTTAAAGTATCGAGGTAGTTGCTATAGGAAGAATCAGGTTGCTGGCCTTCCTTACTCTTACTTTGCGGTTTAGCATTGGTCTTCATTTGAAGTGTACTCTGGAGGAGGTCCACAGGGGTGGGATCATCTCCTCAGGGCTTGGGGCCTCCAAGAGCTGGAGTCGGGTTGGTAAATGGGCCAAGCAGGATGGGCACAGGAGGAACGAGGGGGACAGTTCCCTCAGAGATGGCCAGCCAGCCCCCTGGGACCTGCAGTGTCTCCCTCCAGGAAGGACCTGAGCATAAGCCCTGAGCCAGGCCCAGCTGGGCCCTAGAGCCACGGTACCCACGCACAGGCCTCAGTCAGGGCCGCATTCTCACTGGACAGTCCAGCCATCCTGGCAGGAGAAGGGTCATCCTCACGGGGGGGAGACAAGGTCCCAAACTGATGCATGAGGAGCTGGGAGGAGGTGTGGGGAGGAGGGCAGGAAACAGGGAGCCCTGAGCCCAGCCATAGATTATGTGAGAGACAGGCTGGGAGGGTCAGCTGGGCCTTGGGAGCAACGGTAATGACTCGGGCCTTTGTTCTAAGTGCTCTGGGGATCCCTGAAAGGGGGAGGTGGCAGGGTCTGCTTCCACCAGGAGAAGATCACACACCTGACTGCTGCTGAGAAGGGAGTGCAGATGGAAGGAGGCTGCTGCCTGTCACTCAGTGGGGAAGACGGGCGGCTGGGGCAGCAGCCAGGAGTGAAGCAGGCAGAGCCGGAAGTTGGGATGGCTGTGCCCTGCCACTGGCCCCAGCCACAGCGCCTCTACCCCTCAAGTTCCCTACTCCCTCTGTAGCCCCCACACCACTCCCTGCTGGCCAGGAAGGGTGAGGCAACCCTACTGAAGTTGGCAGTCACACTAGAGAGAAAAACTCAAAAATGCACACTGTCCTGCCATAAGACCCAGAATTCCTCTCCTAGGTATTTAGCCAAGAGGAACAGTGCACTAGAATGTTCATAATAGCCAAAAAGCTAGAAAGAACCCAAATATCCAAAGGGAGAAAAACTGTGCTACATTCACATGGAATTCAAATGGAATACTACTCAGCAATAAAAAAGAATAAACTACTGATAGAACATGATGATGAATAATGATAAAAGATAATGAAAAAAATATTCATAATGATGAATCTCACAACATAGTGAGTGAAAGAAGCCAGACACAAAAAAAGGATGTACCATATGATTCCATTTCTGTGAAGTTCAAGACCAGGGAAAATATGGTGGAAGGAATGTCAGCAGTGGTGACCTCAGGAGACGGAGGACGGGCATTCATCACAAAGGGGAATGAGGGAACTTGTGGGGCCTGAGGAAGTTTTATATCTTCACTGGGGGAACTGGTTACACAGGTGTATACATCTGTTAAAACATTCAACTATATGCTCTAGATCTGAGCATTTCATCATATGTAAATTTTATCTAAAAATGTAAGCTAAATATGACTGTGCTCAGAATCCAAGTGGAAAGGGCAGACCTCGCTAAACTCCTTTGTGTGGCTGCTCCTCTCAACCTGTAGGGGCAGCTCTCTGAAGCAGGCAGAGTGTCTCCCCACCCAGACAGAAAGCATCAATTGGGACTGGGCTGGGGTTGAGCATGACTGGAGGCAGCCACCCAACATGCTGAGAAGGGGACCCCAGGACAGGGTGTGGTCACCCACAGACTGCAGGAAGAAGCCCCTTGAGAGTAAAACTACATTAGGTGAGTGTCTCCCAGGAGCAGGGAGTGGCCTGGGAGCGGGGCATATCACCCGTAGATCTGGTCCAAATGCAGAGTCTGAAAAGTCCCAACGAAGTCATTCAGAATAAAGATGAGTCCTGGCTCCTTAACACAAAAGATACTGTAAACAGGGCGAGAAGCTCACAACAGTTCTTGGGAGGGTGATGAGCAGGAGAGGGCAGGAAAAACTATGACAAAGATTCTAACATCTAACGAAGGGTCAATTAATGGAATGGACAATCAGTGATGTGGAGAATAAAGTCCAGGGAATCTCCCGGAAAGTAAAGCAAGAAGTCAAGGAGACGTCTACAGAAGTTAAGAGAGACAGGATGAATCCAGGAGGTCCAACAACCATCTCAAAGGGATCCCAGGAGGCAAGAACAGAAAAAAGGGAGGGAAGGAAGCGACCAAAGTAGCCACAGGCCAACGCTTCCCTCGGCTAAAGAAAAGCGAATGTCCTCTGATAGAAAGGGGCCTCCAAAGGCAGAGGAGGTTTCCTGGAAAAGGATCCTCGCATCCACGTTTCTTGGTGAAACACGGGAACTCTATAACGATAAAGAGAAAATCCTCAAAGCTTTCAGAGTGAGAGAAGCAGCACAAAGATGTTATTGACTAGAGAACAACACCAAACACCAAAGGCCTCCCTGGATATTAGAAAACAAGGGAGCAGTAGCTTCAGAGTTCTGAGGGGGCTAGCAGTCAAGTGGAAAGGCAAATAAAAAGCAACTCTTTGGGGGCCAGCTCCCTAGCCTAGTGGTTAAGTTCAGGTGGCCCAGGTTTGGTTCCCAGGCGTGGACCTACACCACTCATCAGCAGCCATGCTGTGGCAGCAACACACAAACAAGCGAAAAATAGAGGAGAAAAAGATTGGCACCGATGTTAGCTCAGGGCGAATCTTCCTCAGCAAAAAAAACCAAAAAACTTTTTTTTACAGGTAATGACTCCAAGATCACTACTGACAAATGCTTCTAAAAAAAATCAAAACCATAATGCAGCAACAAATTATTTTTAATCCTAAGGAGAATTCCTTTTGTCAAATTGTTTATTTGGCTACAAAAAAGGAAGGAAGAGAAAATGAAAAAAGAATTACAGTTCAGCCTTAGGCACATCAACTTAAATTATCTTTTTTATGGTAAAATACATATAAAATTTACCATGGTGACATCTAGAACATTCACAATGTTGTGCAACCATCACTACAATCTAGTTCCAGAACATTTTCACCACTCCAAAAGGAA
Organism: Equus quagga; assembly: GCF_021613505.1. Taxonomy (NCBI): domain Eukaryota; kingdom Metazoa; phylum Chordata; class Mammalia; order Perissodactyla; family Equidae; genus Equus; species Equus quagga. Next base: position 61,186,729 of record NC_060279.1, read on the forward strand.
GCTTTGTACCCATTTAAGGAATCACTCCCCATTCCTTCCTCTCCCGGCCCCTGGCAACCATCAACCTCCTTTCTGCCTGTTCCTGGTATTTCATATAAATGGAGTCATACAACATGTGGCCCTTTGTATCTGGCTTCTTTCGCTTAGCATGTTTTCAACTTTTCTCCATGTACAGCATGTATGGGGACTTGGTTGCTTTTTTTAAAAGGATACTTAAAATTTTTATTTTAAAATTTGAATAACATAAAATTAACAGTTTTAAAGTGAACAGTGCAGTGGCATTTAGAGCCTTCACAATATGTACAACAACCGCTTCTATCTACTTCCAAAACATTTTCATCACTTCATTCCATGTTTGGCTGAATAACATTCCATTGTATGTCTATACCATGTTTTGTTTATCCATTCATCCATTATTGGATATTTGGGCAGTTTCTAACTTTTAGCTGTTGTGAATAATGCTGCTATGAAGTTTCATGTACCAGTTTTTGTTTGAATACCTGATTTCAATTCTTTTGTGTATATACTCAGGAGAGGAATTGCTGAGTCAGATGGTAATTCTAGGTTTAGTTTTTTGAGGAACCACCAAACTGTTTTCCACGGCGGCTGCACCATTACATTCACACCAGCAATGTACTAAGGTTCCAATTTCTCCACATCCTCTCCAACACTTGTTATTTTCCTTTTTTTTTTCAATGAGAGCCATCCTACCGGTGTGAAGTGGTATCTCATTGTGGTTCTGATTTGCATTTGCCTAATGGCTAATGATGTTGAGCATCTTTCGTATGCTTGTTGTCCAGTTGCATATTTTCTCTGGAGAAATGTCTATTCAAGTCTTTGCCCATTTTTTAATTGAGTTGTTTGTCTTTTTCTTGTTGAGTTGTAAGAGTTATTTATATATTCTGGATACTAGATCCTGATCTGACATATGATTTGCAAATATTTTTCCCATTCTGTGAGTGTTCTATTCACTTTCTTGACAGTGTCTTTTAATGTACAAGATTTTAGTTTCAGTGAAGTCCAATTTACCTTTTTTTTCTTTTGCTGATAAGGACAAGGGAATGTTAGAATTCAAGAAACAGTGGTAAGCAAATAACTCAATAAAACTTAAGTCTAGATAATTCTTAATGCAAAATGAAAAAAAAAAAAAGCATTAGAGACCCAAAAACTCAGATGAAGGAGAAAGAGGAAGCGTAGTCAGGGAGAAGGGAAGTGACAATGCATTAAGGTCTTTATCTAGTTGGGTAGAAGATATACGTATTAACTAATTCCATATATGTAAATTTAATCATGGAAAGCACAGAAAAAAGGAAACAACTTTTAAAGCATTAGAGGAAATTAAACAGATAAAATGAAATAATCTAGTTAATCTAATGGAAAAGAGATCTGGCAGGAAAAAAATCATGTAAAATCAAAGTCTAAACATCAAAGTAATCACAATAAATGTGAATAACTCAATGTTTCCATTAAAAGACAGAGGCTATCAGATTAAGGTTTTTAACGAACTATAGAAATCATCCCTGAAAGTATAGTCTTCAGATTAAGGTTTTTTTTTAAAGCTTGGCACCTGAGCTAACAACTGTTGCCAGTCTTCTTTTTTGTTATTTTTTTAAATTGGTTTTTCTCCCCAAATCCCCCCCAGTGCATAGTTGGGTATTTTTAGTTGTGGGTCCTTCTAGTTGTGGCATGTGGGACGCTGCCTCAGCATGGCCTGATGAGCGGTGCCATGTCCGCGCCCAGGATCCAAACCTGTGAAACCCTGGGCCACTGAAGCAGAGCACGCGAACTTAACCACTCACTCAGCCACGGGGCTGGCCCCAGATTAAGGTTTTTAAAATCCAACTTTATAACAGATAAACCTAGAAGAAAATTACACAAAAAGATTGAAAGTAGAATTATTTTATAAAGCTAGTTCTGGGGAAGATGGAATAGGGGTACTCCACCTTCTCTCTCCCATAGAATGCAATGGAACACCTTGGACAGGAGGCGTGGAGCAACTCTGCAGGGCTGCTGAAAAGTAAACAGCAGCAAGTCATTTAGACAAAGAGATCAGTACTTCTCAAGTCCCAATGAACCAACAGTGAATTTTCCATTTCTGGCATCTCCAGGCCTGGACTCATAGGCACTACAAAATCCAGAACTATGCATTCATCGGGTGCGGACAGAAAGAGTTCCAAGGGAAGCCCTCTGTCCCTGGTTGTTACGGACTGAATGTTTGTCTCCCTCTCCCAAATGCTGAAACCATAACCCCAGTGTGGCTGTATTTGGAGATAGAGCCTCTAAGGACGAAACTAAGGTTAAATGAGATTATAAGGGTGGAGCCCTCATCTGATAGGATTAGTGTCCCCAAGAGAAAAGGCAACAGAGAGCTTGTTGACACTCTCTCCACAAGTGCACAGAGGAAAGGTCATGTGAGGACACAGTGAGAAAGGAGCCATCTACAAGCTAGCAAGAGAGCCCCCACCACAAAGCACATTTGCTGGCACGTTTGTCTTGGACTTCCAGCCTCCAGAACTGTGAGAAAATAAATTTCTGTTGTTCAAGCCCCCCAAACTGCGGTATTTCATTATGGCGGCCACACTGACTGACACACTCGTCCAAGGAGCGAGAAACAGGGTCCTGTGAATCAGGAAGACTGGGATGATCCCCTGGGGTTTTTGTTTGTTTTTACATTCTCTCTCACCCCAGCCCCCAGACAACACCACAGCATCAATGGCCGTGATGGCGGCAGCTGAACAAGAAGGAACTCAAAACTCCAAGACAGGGAAAGCTTTCTCTCTGACCAGAAGAACTGGGGCCCAAGAGTGTGGGGGAAATCCCTTGTTTTTTCCTCTCTGTATCAGAAGAAGTGGCAGGAAGCATGAAAAAGAACAGAGAAACTTAAGCCCCAGCTTTCTAGACAGAGGACCCCTAGGAACTTGAAAGTGTCAGGCAGGGAGACCATGGAGAGGAGAGAGCTCAAGAACAAAAGATCCCATCAAGCTGTATATGAATTCCTGGGATCACTCCCAAGCAGTGGATCATGGATTTGACCCTAGACAGCATACCAAAGGCCTGGAGAAGTAAAATACAAGGGTATGCCATGACCCAGGTCCCAGAATGGCCACTAAGGCACACACAGGACAGATCAGAACAGCACTGCAACAATAATAGACAGGACATCTAAACAAGGTCAATAAGAATACAGAGGACTTGCAAAACACTATAAACCCTCTAGTCCTAACAGACGTATATAGAACACCACCCCCAACAATGGCAGAAGACATGTTCTTCTCAATTGCAAATGGAACAGTCTTTAGGAGAGACCATATGTTTAGCGTGCAAAACAAGTCTCAATAAATTTAAAAACACTGAAATCATACAAAGTGTCTTCTCCAATCACAATGGAATGAAGCTAGAAATGAATAGCAGAAGGAAAACTGGAAAATTGACAGATACGTGGAAAATAACCAATGGGTCACAGAATAAATAAAAAGAGAAATGGGAAAATACAGATGAATGAAACTAAAACACAACATACTAAACTGAATGGGATGCAGTGAAGGCAGGAAAACTATAGCAGTAATTCCTGATCAGAGGGAAATTTATAGCTGTAAATGCCTACAATAACAAGGAAGGACAATCAGAAATCACTAACCTAACTCCATACCTTGAGGAACTACAAAAAGAAGAGCAAACTAAACCCAAAGCCAGGAGAGAAAAGAAGCAATAAAGGTTGAAGCAGAGGTAAGTAAAACAGAGGACAGAAAAACAATGGGGAGAATCAGTAAAACCAAAAGTTGTTCTTTGAAAATATCAACAAAACTTTAGCTAATGAGAAGACACAAATAACTAAAAAGGAAATGAAAGTGAGGACATTACTACTGACCATACAGAAATAAAAGGCATTATGAGATAATTCTATGAATAATTGTATGCCAGCAAATGAGATGAAATGGACAAATTCCTAGAAACACAAAAATTACCTAAACTGGGGGCCGGCCCTGTGGCCGAGTGGTTAAGTTTGTGCACTCCGCTTCAGCGGCCCGGGGTTCGGATCCTGGGCGCGGACAAGGCACCGCTCATTAGGCCATGTTGAAGCAGCGTCCCACATGCCACAACTAGAAGGACCTACAACTACAATATACAACTATGTACTGGGGGGATTTGGGGAGAAAAAAAAATCAGGAAAAAAATAAAAAGATGATTGGCAACAGTTGTTAGCTCAGGTGCCAGTCTTTAAAAAAAAAAAAAAATTACCTAAACTGACTAAAGAAGAAATAGAACATCTCAACAGACCCACAATAAGAAAAGAAAGTAAATTAAAAAGTTCCCAACAGGGGCTGGCCCCGTAGCCGAGTGGTTAAGTTCGCGCACTCTGCTGCAGGCGGCCCAGTGTTTCTTTGTTTCGAATCCTGGGCGCAGACATGGCACTGCTCATCACACCACACTGAGGCGGGCGGCGTCCCACATGCCACAACTAGAAGGACCCACAACGAAGAATATACAACTACGTACTGGGGGGCTTTGGGGAGAAAAAGGAAAAAAATTTTAAAATCTTAAAAACAACCCATGATTTAAAAAAAAAGTTCCCAACAAATAAAATTCTAAGACCAGATGGCCTCACTGGTGAACACCAAACATTTAAAGAAGAATTAATATCAATCCTTCTCAAATTCCTGCAAAAAATAAAAGACAATGAGTTAGGAAGGGAGCACTTCTCAACTCATTTTATGAGGGCAACATTACCCTGATACAAAGACATCACAACAAAACTATACATCGGTATCTGTTATGACTATAGATGCAAAAATCCTCAACAAAATACTAGCAAACCAAATGTAACAGCTTATTAAAAGGATTATACACCATGACCAAGCAGGCTGTATATCAGAACAGCACATCAAAGCTTTTCAAAACTGAACTGACATGGGAACCACAGTCCAATGGTAAGTAAGAAATTGTGGCCTGAATCTAACCAGGTTGATTGCCTGCTTAAAAAAAAAATTCTCTATAGGACAAACCCAGAATTCATAACATAATGTTTGAAATGTCCAGGATACAATCAATAATTACTTGACATATGAAGAACTAGAAAAATCTCAACATCTTAATGGAAAAGACAATCAACAGAAAACAAACTCAAGAATGACACAAATGTTAGGATGACTACGCAAGAACCTGAAAGAGAATATCATAACCATGCTCTAAAAATAATCAAACAAATGGAAAGATAGAAAGTTGTAGTGGAGAAACAGAAGATATAAAAAAACAGAACTAAATGGAAATTTTAGAACTGAATACAATAACCAAAATAAAAAACTCACTGGATAGGCTTAATAGCAGAATGAAGACAACAGAGGAAAGAGTTGGAGAACTTGAAGACAGATCAATAGAAATTATCCAAGTTCAACAAAAGAGAGTAAAAGGATTGAAAGAAATGAACAGAGCCTCAGGGATTTTAGAGACAATACCAAAAGGTCTAATATTTGTATTATTAGATTCCTAGAAGGAGAGGAGAAAGAGCGTGGTACAAAAAAAAATTTGAAGAAATGATGGCTGACAACTTGTCCAAATTGGCAAAAGACATAAATTTAGAGATTCAAGAAGTCCAGTAAATTCCAAACAGAATAAACTCAAAAACTCCATGCCCAGATACATCATAATCACATTTCTGAAAACTAAAGATTAAAAAAAAAATCTTAAAAGAAGCTAGAGAAAAATGATGCATTACTTACAGGGAAACAACAATTTGAATGATTAGAAATTTCTCACCAGAGACTATGGAGCCCAGAAGCAAGTGGCACAGTTTTCATGAGCAGAAAAAATAACTGTCAAACCCAGAATTCAATATCCAGTGAAAATACCCTTCATTGATGAAGGCTAAATAAAGACATTCTCAAAAAGAGGAAAACTAAGAGAATGCATTGCTAGCAGATCTGTTCTGAAAGAACTGCTAAAGCAAGTTTTTTAGACAGGAGGGAAATGATACCAGAGGGAAATATGGAACTTCAAGGATGAAGGATGAGCCACAGAAATAGTAAATACCTGAAAAAATTAAACACAGAACTACCATATGACCCAGCAATCCCACTTCTGGGTATATATCCAAAGGAAATAAAAACGCTATGTTGAAGAGATATCTGCATGCCCACGTTCACTGCAGCGTTATTTACAGTAGCCAAGACATGGAAACAACCTAAGTGCCCATCAATGGATGATTGGATAAAGAAAACGTGGTAGATATACACAATGGAATATTATTCATCCATAAAAAAGAGGGAAACTCTGCCATTTGTGGCATCGTGGATGGACCTTGGGGGTTTTGTGCTAAGTCAAGTAAGTCAGACAGAGAGGGAGAAATACTATATGATCTCACTTAATGTGGAATCTAAAAAAAAAAAAGACAGTTATAGAAAAAGAGATTAGATTTGTGGTTAGCAAAGGCAGGGGGTGGAGGTGGGGGACTGGAGGAAGGTGGTCAAAGGTACAAACTTCCAGTTATAAGGTAAACAGGTACGGGGGATGGAAGACACACATGAGGACTATAGTTACTGCTGTGTGGTATATTTGAAAGCTGCTAAGAGAGTAAATCCTAAAAGTTCTCATGACAAGTTAAAAAATATTTTTCCCTTTTTTTGTATCTATATGAGATGATGAATGTTAACTAAACAGTGGTAATCATTTCACAATATAAGTCAGCTCATTACGCTGCATACATGAAACTTATACAGCGCTGTACATCAATTATATCTTAATAAAACCAAAAAACATAGGAAATATCTGGGCAAATAGAATATTCTTCTCTTCACTTTCTTTAAAATATGTTTGATGTTCAAAAGCAAAAATCGTAACATTACTTGATGGGATTTCTAATGGACATCGATGTAACACATTATGACAACTACAGCATAAAGAGGGTAGGATAAAAGAACCTATACAGTGGTCAGGTTTCTACACTGCATTTGAAGTGGGAAAATATGAATTCTAAGAAGATTGTAACAAGTTAAGCATGTACAGTTACGCGCCACAAAGGACGTTTCGGTCAACGATGGACACGAATACGACAGCGGTCCCGTAAGATTAGCACCATAGAGCTAGGGGTGTAGTAGGCGGTACCATCTCGGTCTGTAAGTGCACCCTGTGATGCTCACACAGTGATGAAATTGCCCAACAACACATTTCTCAGAACGTGGCCGCGCCGTGAATCAGCACATGGCGGTACCCTTCCGTGGCCCTTGCTGAGTCCAGGATCCGCCCTTCACGCCCATCCCCATGAAGCTGGTCATCCATCCGCTGGGCTGGGGAGAGAGAAGAATGGCTTCACCCTGTTCTTCAGGGCTTAACTGCCAGTCAGAGCCCTGGAGGACGTTGGGGTTTTCGGGGGGTTTTAGTGGCAGGAAAATTAGTTGGCTCTCTATGAGGCAGGGAGGGTCCTGACAGCTGGATCTCTGTCAATTCTTGGGGCAAGCTCTGGCCTAAATTTCAGTCCTCAGGCCTCTGCCTATATTTATCGTGAGCCCAGGCAGGCAGACCCCTCGCCCACCTCTGTCGTGGCAAGCTCCCCTGGGTGGGTGGCAGGGGGAGCCTCTGTTGGGAGATCTGAGGGCAGCTGAACCCCAAGCTCTTGTGAGAGCCGGCATAAGAATGGGTGGGGGCCTGTTCTTCAGAGTCGAGGCGCTCAGAGTGAGCGCGAGCCCAGCAGTATTGAGCGCTGGGCCTCGGGGAAGGTGAGACTCCTCAAAGCAGGGCCTCTGTTATTTAGACCCCCTTCTGGGGGTCACATCTGCTTCTCTGCTCCCTCCCCCTCCCCTAACCTGGACAATGTGGTCTGTGTGCTAGGAGTCGGTCACCCCCCTCCTCCGCTGAGCAGACAAGGCCAGGGTGGGGAGCGGGAGGAGAGACCCAACCTGCTTTTGGTTCCTTGGAAGGATTCTATTTCCTGCTGCCACAGAACCTTGGCACACGCTCTCCCCTCTGTTTGGCACGATTTTCCCTCCTTTCTTGTCTAGTTAACTCCCATTCCTTCTTCAGGCCTCTTAAGTGTCACCTCTGCGGGGAAGTCTTCCCCAGCTAGTTAACTCCCCCTGTTACAGGTTCATTTATTTGGGTGATTATTCACATTAAGCAAATAATCCTGAGGGCCTGGTTTACTCACCGACGTGTCTCTACCACAGAGCAGGGACTGAATAACCATTCAGTGATGGACAAGGAGCTGAGCCCAGTGAAACGTGGGGAGGAGAGAGGCTGACCTGGGGAGGCAGACAGACAGACAAAGCCATAGCTCTCAGGCAAGGGTTTCCTGTTTGGGACCCTCCCTGTCCTCCTCTGTAAAGAGCAGCATGGCAGTCCCAGGGCACAGGGCTGTGAGAGCCCCTGAGCAGCTGCTAGCAGAGTACTTACACACGCTAGTGCTGGCCCACAGAAGTGTTCCCGCAAGTCACCTCCCCACTTCCCACAGCTGCTCGCTGAAGGCCGCCTGGAAGGCCTGTTGCTGAACATCTGAGAGCTCATGGAATATTCTCGAAAGCAGCTCGAGGCCACCCAGAGAGCACAGGTTTAGAGGTGTCGGGCCTTGAGTGACATTCCCAATTCCTTTGCATCCAGCTCTGTGACTTTGGACCTGGTGCTCTCAGCTTCGGCTTCCTCAGGTGTGAAAGGGGGGCTCTCCACACCCACCTCCTGGGGAAGGCACGGCACTCCACACGTGCTCCCTTCCCTCAGATCAGAGCCCAGCACCACAGCGGCCACGTATGGCTCCGCCCGCCCTTCCTCGGGCTCACTCACTAGCTGTGTGACTGGAGGCAAAGCGCCACCTCTCTGAGCTTTGGTGGTAATACATGCCTCACCAAGTTGTAAGGAATAAGTGAGAAGGGAGGGTGAGAACCCTTCATAAACCCGGTGCTCCAACTGAGTGAGGGATTGTGATGTCTGCTCCTGCCTCCCGGCGACCCCCTCTCCTGTTCTGTGACCCCCTCTGCCAGGCCACCTCTGCTCAGAGACCCCACAGATGGTTCAGGCTCCTTTACCAGAGTAAAAGCTTCAGGCACCAGGGCCAAACTTCATGCCATGCCCTGCCTGGGCCTCTGTTAGCCCCTGGGGGCCAAGTCCGAAGGGGAGCGTGGACAGACCCCAGGAGCCCTGGAGGCAGAGAGAGATCGCAGCCAGCCAGAGGTCCTACGGCTGTGGCCCCTGGCTGGGGCAGTGGGGGCTGTGATCAGAGTCTGAGCCCGGATGGGGTGGTCTGGGGACCCTGATAAGCAGCTTCGGGGCTATCAGGTGGGGGCCCTTCCACTTAGAAGGAGCCTGTGGGGCCACGGTAGGACCTGCAGCCCCCTCCCGCCCAGGGCTGTCTCCTGGATGGCTGCTTTCCCATCTCTGCCTCCTTAGAGCCCTTAGGGGAGTTAGGACGGGAGTCCATCTCCCTTTCTGCAAGTCACATGGAGACTCTGCCCCTCGCCTGGCCAGCATGGGGGTGAGGGACACGGTCCAGGTCCTTGGGCCCAGCATTGCATCCTAAGAGCTTTTGCTTCAGACCAGGAGCTTCGGGGCTCTCCGGAGGCCAGGGTGGGCGGTCTGGGCCCTTATCCTCTAAGGTCTTACTCCACCGCTGCCGCTGTCAGCCCTCACCTCTCATTGAGACCTTCTTCGGATGAAGTCCTTAAACCACATGCTCAACGTCGAGGTGAAGGACGGTCAGATCTGCAAGAGTCCTGCAGACTTGTGGAGCTCAAGTCCCTCATTTATGTAGAGAGGAAACCGAGGCCCAGAGAGGCAGGGAGAATTATCCAAAGCCTGAGGGCTCCCTCTGCCTCCCAGCATCGGGGAACCCACGACCCTAAGAGGAACAGGAAGGCAGCAGCAGAGACGCACACATGCACACACACAGCACACATGTATGAAGCCCACACAGACACACAACACATGGAGATACGTATTGAAAAACAGAGATTCAGCTGGTAAAATTTCTCCTAATTTTCCCTTGGCTGCTTTACTAAGTTTCATGAAGTTGGCAGTTTTGTACAAAGATAAAAGAAGGCCAGAAAATATGGTCATCTGATGTCTCACTCACAGCACAGTCACTGGCAAAACTCATCCTGGAATCAAGGACTTTGAGAGGCTCTGGGAGGTTCTTGCTCTCCTGTTTTGGTTTGGAAACAAGGGACCCAAAGCAAGAGCCTGATGTGGTTCCAGGAGCTGAACAGGCATGAAAGAGAAAAGGTGGAAAACCGTTCCAATCCTTCCTCTCCATGGGGTAGACTGGGGCCTGAGACCTAGGGGGTGCGTTCAGCCCACCGCTGGAGACAGCCTGTCATCCCACCTGGGTTCATCCCGACCGGCCTGCGAAGCTGCTCCTAGCCCACCCTGATGCGTGCCCACTACATCCGGCGTTGGACCTGCTCTGTCTTCCTCAGCAGACTCTGAGAATTCATCTGATCCTTTATTTGTCCCCAAATACTCCGTGAGCAGGCACCTTGTCTGGTTCTTCTCTGTGCCCCAGCACCCACCATGGGCCTCCTCCTGGGAGGTGCTCCAAGAAAGCCTTACACCGAACAGACCCGACCCCACAGACAGTGCCCACGCGTGCTCAAGATCTCCGCATGCTCCCTCACACCCTCTATGCCTTGCAGCCCCACGAGCAAGGGGACGTGTGGAGCAATGAACCCAGATGCAGTGGGGTCCCAGGAATGGCTTCCCTGGGGGCTTTGCCCACGGCCATCAGCTTCAAAGAGATGACTGTCTGCCAATTTTATAATAGAGAAACTGAGGCTCCAGGAGGAAACACATGGCCCTGAGGCACAGAGGAAATCAGGAAAAAAGGCAGGACTACAACTCAGCTCTCCAGACTCCAGAACCCAAGCTCTGTGCACAAACCTGCTATGAACCAGACTGATCTTGTGTGTGTCTCTGCGGGGCCTTTTTCAGTGTCAAAAGCAATGGATTCAGACCTGAGTTTTGCCACTTACCAGTAATGTGATTCTGAGTATACTGCTTCATCTCTCTGAGCTTCAGTGTCCTCATCTCTAATGGGGATGACAGTATAGTCATGCACCCCATAACAATGTTTCAGTCAATGACAGACCACACATATGATGGTGGTCCCATAAGATCAGTACCATACGGCCTAGGTGTGCAGTAGGCTATACCATGTAGGTTTGTGTAAGTGCACTCTGTGATGTTCACACAATGACAAAACCACCTAACAACGCATTTCTCAGAACGTATCCCCATCTGTAAGGATGCATGACTGTATATAGGATTCCCTATAGAAAACACTAAAAAACCGTACAAAGAGATAGGGTAAAAAACTCAACAGATAAATTATAACGGAATACTAAAAAAAATTCAAATAATCCAAAAGAAGGCAGGAAAGGAGAAATGAGAACAAAAACAGAAGAAACAACCAAAACAAAACATGGTAGATCAAAATCAAATATACAAATAATTACTTTAAACGTAAATGATCTAAACACACCAACTAAGATACATAGATTGTCAGATGGATTTAAAAAAAAAAACGACCCAACTGTATGCCATCTGCAAGAAACTCACCTTAGCTATAATGATCTAGATAGATTAAAAATAAAAGGATGGAAAAAGATATTCCAGTCAAACACTAATTAAAAGAAAACTGGAACGGTTATATTAATATTGTACAAATTAATATTGTACAAATATAAAGCAAAGAAAATCCCCAGGGATAAAAGGGACACTACATAAGGATAAAGGATCAGTTTACCCGTGAAGATGTAACAATCTTAAATGTTCCTAACAACATAGCCTCAAAATGCATAAAGCAAAAACTGATGGAACTGAAAAGAAAAACGGACAAATCCACAGTCGTTGTTGAAGATGTCAACTGTTTCCTCTCAGTAATTAATAGAACAGGCACACAGAGAAATCAGCAAGGATGAAATCTAAACACCACGCCAACCACCTGGATCTCACGAGACGCTTCACTCAACAGACCTTCCTCTCAAGTGCACACAGAGCATTCACGAAGACAGACCACATCCTGAACCAAGAAACAAACCTCAATGAATTTAAAAGAACTGAAATCAGACAAAGGATGTCCTCTGATCAAAATGAATTAAGTTGGAAATTAATAACAGAAAGATAATTGGAAAATTTCTAAATGTTTAGAAATTAAACAGCACCCTGCCAAATAATCTGTGGGTCAGAGATAAAATCTCAAAAGAAATGAGAAAATACTTTGAAGTGAACAAAAATGAAAATGCAACACACCAAGATTTCTGAGGTGAAACCAAAGTGCTTAGATGTTTACGGCATTCAGCGCTTCTAGGAGGAAAGTACCAATGAGATACGCCAGAGAAACGCTGACAGAAAGAAGTAGAAGGGGCAAAATCATATCAAATGAAACAGAATTCAAAGCTAAAAGCATTCACTAGGAAAAAAGAGAAGTTTTCTTAAGATAATAGTTAATAAAAACTTACTATATGCCAGGCACTGCTCTAAGATATTTATATATATTAACTCTTATGTTCTTAACTGCTACCCCAAACAAAACATATGTTAACTTTTGTTCATCTAACACCATAGTTTCAAAAAAAAAACACTATTAGAAATCTGAGGACAGAGTAATAAATCTAAAACCTTAGTGAGAAGCTTCAGTGTACCTGTTTTAATAAGTCAATATATCAAGTAAAAGAATAAGGACACAGAGTTTAAATTACATAATTAACAAGATATATAATAAATACACAGATAAATTTGGTACCCAACTAAGACAGAACATTCAGTCTTTTTAAACACACATGGACTATTTACAAAAACTGACCATCTGTTAGGACACAAAGAAAAATCGCAACAAATTCCAAAAGAGCAGAACATACAGATCTATTCCCCGAATAAAACAGGTCAGAAAATTTGAAGTGAACCACAAAAGCACAGCCTAAAACATCTTTTTAAAATACCCTTTTAAATTATTCTTGGCTTAAAGAGGAAATCAAAACTGAAACGAGGAGCTAACTAGAAATGGATAAAAACTAGAGCAATATTGTGGGGATGTGTTGAAAGTGATCCTCAGAGGAAAATATACAGCTTTAAATGCTTCCTTAGGAAACAAGAAAGACTTAAATGAAAGATAACACAAAAAACAAAATGAAACAAAAACTAGAGCCCAATTCTGTGAAAATAAAGGCAAAAGTCCCAAATAAAGTCCTAGCAAAAGGAATCTGGAGGTTTATCACAGGAGCGAAACACCGTGACCAAGAAAGGCACGCCCCGAGCCAGCCAAGCGCTTCAGGCCTGGTGCTTCCAGCTCAGCGCACTCTGCTTCCGGAGCCAGGGCCCGGTTCTTGAGTGTGGAACCACGCCACTCATCTGTCAGTAGCCATGCTGTGGTGGTGGCTCACACAGAAGAACTAGAAGCACTTACAAGTGGGCTATACAACCATGTACTGGGTCTTGGGTGCAGGGTTGGGAGGCCAGCCCAGTTGTGTAGTGGTTAAGTTTGCACACTCCACTTCAGTGGCCCAGGGTTCATGGGTTCGGATCCCAGGCACAGACCTAGTACTGCTCATCAAGCCATGCTGTAGTGGCATTCCACATAAAACAGAGGAAGATTGGCACAGATGTTAGCTCAGTGACAATCCCCCTCAAGCAAAAAGAGGAAAATTGGCAACAGATGTTAGCTCAGGGCCAATCTTCCTCACCAAAAAAAAAAAAAGAGAGAGAGAGAGAGAGAGCAAGAGAAAGATTGGCAACACATGTTAGCTCAGAGCAAATCTGGCCCAGAAAAAAAAAAAGGCACATCTCACAAATACAAGGATGGTGAGCACAAGGAGAATTGCTACCGTCATTCACCGCATTTATAGATTAAAGGAGAAACCCCACAGATTCTAAAAGAAAAAAATCTGTATAGCAAAAATGCAAAGGAAATGACAAACCAAGAAAAAATATTCATAACTCACATTTCAGAAAACGGACTAATTTCCTGAATATATGCATTCTTTTGTATCAATTTTTCAAAGCCAACAATTAATAGAAAAATATACCAAAGTCAGTTCTCAGGAAAAGAAATGCAAATAACTCTTACGCATAGAAAAAAAAAAAACCTTGATCCACTCATAACTAGAGAAATGCAAACTAAAACTGTCCAGAGAGATCTCGGTTTCTAAATATCATTCTCCAATAAAAAGAACCAAAGCTTCTTGGAAGAACAGCTGATTCTAGGGCTGGGGTGGGAGGAATGGGAAACGAACCTGAAGCATCTTAGAGTGCCAGAAAATAAGGAAATGAAAAGAAAAAAAAAGATGGTGCATGTTAGGTCCACAGGAGCCCACCTGAAGGGGCTCCTAATGGCCAAAGATGGAATGACCCAACCAGCAAAATGAAGCCCGATAGTATTGAATTATAACCCAAAGAATAAAATCATTAAGTGGAGGAGAACGGAAAATATTCCTTACACAGGGAATGTAAAGAGCCGCCTCCTTCACACCGCAGCAGCCACCTCCGGGTGCCACCCACGTGACAGGCTCTGGGCTGGGGCAGGACGGTAACGACCGCCCCCAGGGAGCTCACAGCCTGCAGTGGGGTGGACAGAGGTCAGGGATCTCCAGTCACCTCCCACAAGGGCACCCCCCCAGGTCCCCTGGCCTCTCGACCGCTCTCCTGTCACCATATTTTTTTTGGTTTCTCAGTCCTCTTTCAGTCACCTGAGATATAAATTACGTGAAATAAAATGCACCCATTTTAAGTGTACAGTCCAGTGTGTTTTGACAAATGTATGTCCCTGTGTAACCACCACCTCAGTCAAAATAACATTCCAGCACCCCGGAAAGTTTCCTTCCGCCCCAACCCTGGTGTAACCACTGTTCTGTCACTTGAGCTTAGTTTCGCCTGTTCGAGAATTTCATAAAAATGGAGTCACACCATATGTGGGCTGTTGAGTCGGGCTTCTTTCATTCAACATCATAGCTGCAAAATGCATCCACGTGGCTGCCTTCACCGACGACGTCTTCCTTGGCGTTGCTGAGAAGCGCCCCCTCGGCTGGCCGGCCCCCAGGTGCTTCGTCCCTTCACCTGCGGAGGAACCACCCGGGGGAAGCGGGGGCGGGGTGCTTCCAGTTTAAGCCCCTAAAAGCAGAGCCGCTGTGAACGTTTCTGCACAAGCCTTTGTACGGGCGCATGCTTTCATTTCTCTCGGGTAAACACGCACCAGTAAAATAGCTGGATGACACGGGAGGCCTCTCACTTTTTAAGAAAACGTCAGTCTTCAAAAGTGGTGGGAACGATTCCCAGCCGCATCCGCAGCGAATGAGTTCCAGTTGCTCCACATCCTCACGAGCACTTAACATGGAGCATCCCCTTTTATGAGGCCACGTTAACAGGGGTAGGGGAGCACCTCATCGTGGCTTTCATTTACATTCCTGCATGTCGATGCCGAACGTCTTTTCATGTGCTCATTGGACGTCCATATATCTTTGTTGAACTGTCGGTTCCAATATTTGGCCCATTTTCAAAATGGAGTTTTTACTTCTTCTTCTTGAGTTACAGTTTTGAGTCATGTTTTCATTAAAACAGATCAGAGCCCTCACAAGGCCTCATCCCAGGGAATCTGGAGTGAAATCCAAGAACCAGGGCCTGGTCCTCCACAATCTGGCCATGCTCCCTGGCCCTCGGCTCAGTCCTTTCTTCCACACAGGCTGCCTGGCCGCCCTCTGAGCCAGCCGGACATCTCTTACCAGGAATCATCTTATTTAGGATTCTCTGGGCACATTTAGTGTTCACCCACTCCCCCAAAATAAGCTGGGACTTTCCTGCCTCTTGGGCTTCTGGCACTGCTGTTGAATAAAGAAATAAATGAGTGAATGTATGCCTCTTACCCAGATGGAGAGGTCAGCAAAGTTTTCTGAGGAAGTGACACTGCGTGATGATCACAGAAGAGTAAAGAGGAGTTAATCAGATAACAAGGTGGAGAAAAGGGAATCCAGGTAGCGGGGTCAGCATGTTCAAAGGCCCTGTGGCAGGGGGGAGCATGGTTGGTTCCAGAAACTGCAAGAAAGGTAGAGGAGTGGGAGAGATAGGGAGGAGAGGGCAGCAAGGGGTTATGTTTTTAGTCTCTATATCAAGACCCTGAGCAAATGGGAAGTTCCCAAGGTTTCTGGGGTAAGGGGAATGGAGGTAATGGTGATTGATGATTTAAGCATTCCTCTGGCTGCCAAGAGAGGAAGCAGAGGGGCCTCTTAAAGACACCCCCACAACAGTCCAGAGAGGAGTCAGGAGTGGTCTGGAACCCAGTGGAGACTATGCTGGTGGTAAGCGGACAAAGATCAAAGAAAGCTTTAGGAGGTGAAGATGTGCGGGCCTTGGTGACGGACTGGTAGTGAAGGAGAGGGAGAACGAGGACAAGCCCAGGGTCTCTGGCTCTTGGGTGGAAGGATGGATGGCAGTCCCTTTCGCAGAGGCCTAGGCACAGCGAGAATGTCATGGGTTGGGTCTAGGTCACACCAAACTCCCGGGAGGCTGGGCTGGCCAAGCATGGGAGGGGTGTGGCTGGGGAGAAAGAGAGAGAGGTGGGGTGGGCAGCTGACAGGCGGTCAAAGCTGCAGGAGGAGGAGCAGAGAGAGAGACAGAGAGAGAGAGAGAGAGAGAGGTCTTGCTGTTTGGACGCCTACACTTAGGTTCCTGGGTCTGGGACACACGCATGGGCAGGAAGCTAGACCAGAGACAGCGAGTGTAGACAACCCTTCTTGGCAAGGAGAGATTGGGGGAGCTCCGAAGGGGTTTTCCGGGGCAGCAATAAGAAGGTTTCCAGCCTCCAGCACAAGGGTGAGGGGAGAAGGCAGGAGTCTGAGAAGGTCCCAGGCCAGCAGCCCAGGCAGCTGGGGTCCGAGGACAGCAGAGGAGGAGAGGGAAGGAGGGTGGAAGAGGGGCAGGAGGGGAGGATCGGAGGGAGTGAGGAGGTGGGGTAGAGGAGGAGGAGAGGAGGGTGGAAGAGGGGCAGGAGGGGAGGAGACAAGAGGGGAGGAAGGGAGGAGGGGAGGTGGGTAGGAGGATGGAAGAGGGACAGGAGGGGAGGAGGGGGGAGAAAGAGATGAGGGGAAGAGAGGAGAAGGGGACGAGGGGAGGAGGGTGTAAGAAGGGCAGGAGGGGAGGAGGGGGGAAGAGGGGAGGAGAGAAGGAGGGGAGGTGGGGAGGAGGGTGTAAGAAGGGCAGGAGGGCAGGAGGGGGCAGAGGGGCGGAGGGCAGGAGGGGAAGGAGGCGGGCCGGGGCGGGGCGGGGGATGCGCCCCGCGCCAGCCGCTCTCGCCTATCTCTCCTTCCGCACAGTCCGGGTTTCCGCTTCCCTCCGGGCGCGGGGAGCGGGATCGAGTCCGAGCCTAGCCCCGGCGCCGCCGCCATGTGGCCCCCGGACCCGAGCCCCGAGGCGGCCCCCGAGCCTGCCGGAGGCCCGCGGGCCGACGCGGCGGTGCCCGGACTCCGCGCGCTGCTGCCGGCGCCCGCCTTCCTCTGCTCGCGCAAAGGCCGCCTCCTGCTGGCCGAAGCGGTGAGTGCGCGCCCGGCCCTGGCCCCGGCGGCCTTCGCGGGGGAGGGGAGCGGGGGACCGCGGGGAGGATCGGGGGACCCGGGCGCGGATGCCGCCGTCGCAGCGCCCAGTCGCCGAGCCCCGCGCGTCGGGGCAGCTTCCCCTCGCTCCGGACGGGCTCGCTGCCGCTCCGCGCGAGTCCGAGGCGCGGCGGGGCCCGAACCCAGGCCGTCCCGTCCTTTAACTCAAAGTTGGCGGCCGGAGGGAAGCCCGGGGAGAGGTCCCGGCGACGCGGGGGCCGGGCCCCCGGAAGCCAGCCGACGGCTGTGAGACCTCGGGCGCCTCCGCCCTCTCTCGGCCCCGGGGGCGGGCCGCCTCCCCGCATCTTCTGGCCTCCGTCGCGGGCGCTGGGCTCCGAAACCCCCCGCCACCCCGACTGGGGGCCCCGGGAGGAGTCGGTCCACTCAGCCCTTAACGTCCCCCGGGTCGGGGGCCTGGACCCCTGCTTTTCCGGGCGCTGGGGGCCGGGCGGGCTCGAGCTGCGGGCGGAGGCTGGAGTGGAGTCGGGCCAGCCGGGAGGGGGGACAGCGGAGAGTGGGAAGGGCCCCCGGGATTGGGCGAGGCCGGGCCGCACGGTGGGGCGCGCGGGCAGCCCCCTCGGCCCCGGCTGCAGGGGGCGGGGGCCCCGCGGGGTGACTTCATCCCCCTCCTCCCCGCCCTCGCTGGGATCAGGCCGCCCCGCCCCCGCCGCACTCCTTCCTCCTTCCCTCACCCCCCACCCTGCCGTCAGGCCTTTGTCCTCGCGTCTCCGAAAACCCCCGAACTGTCCGCGCGTGCAGCTGGGTTGCTGCTGGGCCTGCACGAAGGGAAGGGGAGAGGCTGGGCAGCGGGGAGGCGGGATGAGGGAGAGCACTTGTTCCTTAGGTTCCCGGCGATTTGACGGTCCCCGTCGTTAGTCCCACTTTGCAGACCAGAAAGCTGAGACCTGAGGGTCTACGGGATTTGACAGGCCTGTCAGCTGAGGGCCAGGTGACGACAAGGGCCCCGGGTGGGGATCAGAGGAAGGAGGATTCTGGCCCAGACCTCTGCTTTGTACCACCCCCGGCAGATGGCAGGAGGCGGTCCTACCACCTCTTCTGCCCCTGGGGACAGCCAGAGGTTACCAGCTCAGCACCTGCCAAGCTCCCAGGTGAGGCTCCAGGGGCCTGGAGTTGAGCTCACACTCCAGGGAGCGCCTCCTGGTTGGCCACCCCCTCCCGCCCTGGAGATTGATAGGAGTCGCTTTGTGGCGAAGCCTTGAGTCCACGCCCCTCAGGCCCGCCTCCTGGGTGGAGGAGGCCGGGCCAGGGCGTTAGAGAAGGCCCCTGGCTAGCTGGGTGTCAGGAATCTAGGTCTAGGAGGATGAAGCGGGGAGTAAGACACAGGGGGAGCCCCTCTAGGTCACTCCTGCTTCCTTCTGGTCACCTCTGGCTGCCCCCAAGCCCAGTGGGGAGGCTGACAAGGCCAGGAAGAGGAGGAAGTGGCCACCAGGAATCAGGGAATGAGGAAATGGGAATCAAGAGGGGGATCCCCGGAATCAGGCCTTGGAGGATGGGGGACAGGAAGGGAGGGACATGAGAACAGCTCTCGGCAGCAGAAGTGTATCAGGAGCTGTGGACAGGGCTAGGCCAGGGTCCCATGGCCGTGCCTCCCTGGGGGGCCCTGGCTGCTTCTCAGCCCCTCTCTACGCCTTAGTTCCCCAGCCGTTCATTTGGGCTCAGCTGCCTCCATGGCCGTGTTCAAGGCTGATGTGGTGCCCTGGGGACTCCCTGGGATCTCTACAGCTGATTTGTCTGAAGCAGCCGCAGTGCTTCCTATGGGGCATCTGAGTGTCCCCAGGGCCCTGCTGGGAGCTACTCAACCACAGAGGTGCTCAGACCCACCCACAGTGACAGAAACCAGACAGATAAGGATCAACACCCACAGGGCAGGGTTGCTTAAGAACTCTAGTTGCGGGGGCAGCCAGCCCTGGGTTCAAATTCTGGTGCCCTTTTATTAGCTGTGTGACACTGAGGAAATCACTTCACCTCTCTGAACCTCAGTCTTCTCCTCTGTAAAGTGGGCTGTGAGCAGCACCTGGTGCATGGGTGGTTGAGAGGATCCGAGGAGATCCCACAAGCTTCAGCCGGCACTGGCCCAGGGAACAGCCCCAAGATCTTGGTCTGCCCTGCTACGCACACGGTCTGCGGAACTAACTGGGGTTCTCAGCATCCTCCAGCATCAGTTCCCAGCCCCAGTGTGTGCATAGGGCCGTGGAGAACATTCTGTAGTTCCTCAGTGCAGCTCGCCCCACCTTTCACAAGGCGTGGATGAATGATGCAGCAGGACTGAGGTGTCAATGCCACCACTCCCTCCTGGGATGTTTTTTTTCCCTCACTGTTGTGGAAATTTGCAAATATATGAAAAAACTGAAAGAGTATCAGGTGTTCTACTGTAAACACATAACATAACATACCCACCCACCTAGATTGTGCAGTTAACACATTGCTGTATTTGCTTTATCGCATATCTTATCCATCTATCTGTCCATCGATCCATTTTACGTTTTGATGCATTCAGAGTAAATTGCAGACATTAGTACATTTCAACTCTGAACACTTCAGCGTGCATATCATTAACTAAAGTTTAAGATTTGTGTATTGTTTTCCAGGAAAAATTTACATTCAGTGTAAGCACAGATCTTGGGTGTTGGGTGTGATTTTCTGAACATGGTTCCTGCCTAGTGGACTACCTTTGAAACTGCTTGTTTGATTTACCTCGGTTGGATACCATCTGAGCTGGGTGGATTTTGCCAGAGACCCTGCTGGGGTGGGGGGCCCCCTGGGGGGCTGGACACACATGGGAGGCTGGGGCTTCCTGATCACCTTCTGCAGGGAGCTGGCATGGGGTCAGGATGCAGGGCTATGCCCAGAAGCACTGAGGGCAGCCCCACTGTGGGCCTGGGCCCCGTGACGGGGTTCTAATCCTGGCAGCTGTGGGACTGTGGGCAGGTGGCTTCCCCTGCTGGGGCCTCCTCTGTTCCTGACTGCAGGGCCTGGCTCAGGAGCATGGGGTTAGGGGCCATGCAAAGGCTCTGACTTCTCCCTCTCCCCACCTCCCAGGGTCTCTCATTCATCACCTTTGTCTGCTATGTGGCGTCCTCAGCATCGGCCTTCCTCACGGCTCCCCTGCTGGAGTTCCTGCTGGCCCTCTACTTCCTCTTTGCTGGTGCCATGCAGCTGAACGACAAGTGGCAGGGCTTGTGCTGGCCCATGATGGTGAGGTCTGGGGCCCCAGCAGGAAGGGGTTGGCTGGCTATCAATCACAGAGTTGTCGTGCATTTTCGCCGTCACCCTTTCTTCAGTGCTGTGGGGGGGCTGTTTGCAGTTGGTTGGAGCCAGGGCAGTAGACCTGGCTTCAGGTGATCCAGGCCCCACCACTCAGCAGCCGTGTGACCCAGGGCCTCCAGTGTCCCTCAGAGAGGCAGGGAACCCCAGATGGCGTGCTCACCTCTGGCCACCAGGTGGCGCTGGTGCTCCCACCTGGGCCTGCCGGAGTCAGCCTGGGCCACAGGAATTCAAGCCATTTCCACATGGGCAGGGCAGGGCAGGTTAACTGAGGACTTGCAGACCTCAGCCAGCCTGCAACTCATTTTATCACCTGGGAGGGCCCAGAGCCCCACCTCGGACTTTACTGTGTGAAATGGGTCAGAGAGAAGGACAGCAAAGGCCACATTTGAACCCTGGTCTCTTGACATCGTTGCCAACATTCTGCATGATAGGTTGCATCCTGTGGCCCCATTTGAGGGATGGGTAGGCAGAAACCACGACAAATAAATGGATCTGCCACACATTTGTAGCAACGCGAGGTCCAGGGCCAGATCTCCCCACTGAAGAGCCACAAGGGAGCAGGTGACAAGGTTTCTACCTTCTCTCTCCCAACCAAAGGGGAGATCTGCAGCCGGGCCAAGCCACAGGGTGAGCCGCAGCTTAGTCCATACCCTCCTGACCACTGGGCAGAGCACGGCAGCCTAGCTGGACCAGGGACCGGGCAGTCTCAGCTGCTGGCAGCCTGCAAGAGGCATCTGGGCAGGGGCAGGTGGGAGAAGGACCCCAGAGAGTGCAGGTGGGGCCAGGACGGGGGGAAGCCCCATAGATCCTGGACCTCTGGGCCAGGTATGTGTCCAGGCTGCCAGACCCATCTTCCTCTGGAAACAGTGGGATTCCAGCCCTGCATGCCACTTGGTGCCTTTCTGAGCCCTTCTCCCCTTCCTCAGCTCCCAGCTGGTCCCCATACTCTGCCCCTCTCTCCCCAGGACTTCCTACGCTGTGTCACAGCAGCCCTCATCTACTTTGCTATCTCAATCACAGCTGTCGCCAAATACTCGGATGGGGCTTCCAAAGCAGCCGGGGTGAGTAGCCGCCCTACCCCTGGGAGAGGGGCGCCCAGCAAAGCCCCGCTTAAGTTCACCCCCCCGCCGAAGCCCCAGATGCCCCTCGGGACACCCACTTAGTGTCTGGGGCACATTCTCTCCCTGCTTAGGCCCCTTGGGCTTTCACGTGGATCTCAGCGACTCCAGAGTTGTCTTGTTGGAGATTTACTCTGCCCTGAGTTTTGAAAGGCTGTTTGCCAAAAAAAGTTAACAGCTCCTTTTCCTATTTGTCATTACTGGGAGGGGTCTTTGCCTGGCAATCCCAGCTGCTTATCCAAGCAGAGAAGAAACTGTGGGGCTGGCCCTCGCCATTCCCAGGCTCCTGGACCAGGGACCCCCAGCTCCTGATGATGCGTCCCATCCACTCTGTCCCACCAGGTGTTTGGCTTCTTTGCCACCATCGTGTTTGCAATCGACTTCTACCTGATCTTTAACGATGTGGCCAAATTCCTCAAACAAGGGGACTCTGCAACTGAGACCACAGCCGGGAAGACAGAAGGTGGGTGGCACCATGTGGTTTCCACCAGGAACCCAGCTGATCACCCCAGGCCTCTTGCTGCAGGGGCCCTGTTCTCCCTTTGGGACACTTGGCTGGTTTGAGGCTGAAGTAGGAGCGTTTCCTCTCTCCCCACGGGCAGGAAGCGTTTTCACAGCCTGGTTCTCATATCCCTTCATGCGGCACTGATCATAAAGCCAGTGCCCTCGGGGGAGCACAGGGCTCCCCAGGGCGTCAGCCTTTCCAGGAAGGGCAAGCTGAGGGCATGCCCCGCACCTCCTCCTTGGCGAAACCATCCCTGATGACCCCCAGGGCAGCCATTCAGCTCCCTGGGCACAGCTTGCCTGCCCACGGCTCAAGGGCCAGGGAGCCAAGCTCCCATCCTTCTCCACAGCACCCAGCAAAGCCAGGCAAGCTCAGGCTTGTTTTGCTTTTTATATGCAAGGGAAGTGCAACAGCCGTTCTGGCCCCTCAAGTCATCCTTCAGCTCAGAATAGCCGTTGTGCCTTTACCTGATTTAAACAAAAAAAGCTGCAAGTTGGATGGCTGGTTTTTCCATCTGTGACATATGACATGACAACAGCCATATGAACGTGTCACATCCTTGGGGTGCTTGTGCCTGGCACCGGGCAGGGTGTGTGACGGGGGCTCTGCAGGGGTGCAGCAGGAGGGGTTGAAGCTGGCCACCTCCCTCAGGCTTTCCTCAGCCACAGCCCGGGGGGCTTCTGCCCAGGGAAGCCACCAGAGGAGGTCCCTGCCCAGGGGGCAGGAGTTGCAGAGCGGGTGGAGGCCCAGGAGCTGAGCTGGGACAGAGGGCCCGGCTCCATGACTCTGTGGCCTATAGGCCATGTCCCTGCCCCACCGGCTCCACAGGCCCAGGTGGGCTTTCCATGGAGAGGCAGATATCAGCTCCTGCAACTGGGCACAACAGAGTGTAAAGAGCAGGTGCTCCCATCCAGGTGAGATGCTCCTCTGGAACAGGTGGTCATGTCCCCGTGAGGATCAGCAGTAACATGTGGCTGGACAGGTAGACAAGGGGAGCTTTCAGAGGGCCTGCAGGCCCCGCCTTGGAGTTGGGATCTCCCCGTTGAGCACCTGCTGTCCCCAGGCAGGACCCAGCCGGTTAGGTTTAAGAACCCACAGAAACCGTCCCTCTGCTAAAAATAGATGGCGCTCGTCTTGTCTCACCCCATATTGCAGCTCCTCACCTCCATGTGGCCGCACCGTGGAGGTGACAGCAGCTGCCTGTGGAGGGTCCCAGGTACAGGGCTCGCCCTCACCCCAAGCAGAGACCACCAACAGCATAGTCAGCCACAGGAGGGGCCTGAGCCCAGGGCTCCAGCTGGCAGCCCGGCTGTGCCTCCCCAGAGACGGCTCCCAGGCACCGTGGGCCAGGAACTCCTGCCAAGCATCCTCTGTTTCCTTTCAGAAGAGAAGTCCTCTGACTCCGACTCCAACTCCGACTGAAGGCCTGCCCTGCCCTGGCAACCCAAGCACGCAGGCCTCCACCAGAATGTGGCCAGGGGACCAGGTGTGTTGGGAGGGAGGTGTGACTTATCAAGCAGCAGTGGGAATTGCTGACGGAGCGGGGCTCCTCACAGCCCCAAGGTGACATTGGTGAGCCCAGCATACAAGATGGCACTCCATGGCCTAGCACTGTCTAACCACTCTGCCCAGGAGGGCATCTTGAATGTTCCGCCCCTTCTGCCCCACAGACCTTAAGCCCTTTAACCTCTCTGCCAAAAATAAGCACAAGGGGACAAAGCAGATAGAGCCTTGTTACCCCTGTCACAGGAAGCACTTAATGCTGCGGGGGGAGTTGGGGGGAAGGGGGGAACAAGTAAAAGAGACCCCCCCACGCAGGGCCGAGCCACCAGGCCCAGCGGTTTTTGTCGGCATTAGTGCCCCTGCTCATGCTGGATGCTTTGTCAAGAATGATCCTTCCAAGATTCTCTTGTTCAAGGAGCACCAGTTCCTGCTTCATTCTTGAAGCAGGGAGAAAACTGACCTTTGCCCTATCATCTAGGCGAGAGTGGGTCTCGGTGCCCAACTGACACCTCACACCTTTGGAGACCATGTCATCTTAGGGTGACATGACTCTTCTGGGTCTAAGACTGTTTGAAAGTAATGCTCGTAGACTGACTAAGTAGGGTCAAGAGATCGAGGGTACCAAAGGATGCAACAGCAGGGACAGTATCCCGGGCAGCTGGCAGGCCCAGCCAAACCCCCTCTCTCCCTGGGGCCCACGGCAGGTGAGAAGTCACTGGGCACTCAGGACAGTGTGCTTCTAGATGCCAGAGCAGGTCTCCTGACTGCCTCAAGGGGCAAGACGTGCCTTCTGTGTGCACCTAAGGACCTAGGCTGTGTATATATCTTCAGTGGGATTTTATACAACTTTATATCATTTTTTATACAAAAGCAGCTTCTTAAATTGCATTTCCTGTGACCCAAGGGGACTCATGAATGAGCCAGAGTTTGGACCCACGTTTTGGGCATTTGTAACCTTTATTTTTCTCTTGCATGTGAACCTACCCTGGAAAAAGCCATAATGGATTAAACCAGACTTGCTCCCTGCTTGGAGTGTGTGTGTTTGCACCAACCTTACACCCACCGAGTAAAGCTGTCTGGCTCCACGCTTTAGCCCAGCACAGTGGGGGGAATCCTGACACCTCAGGGTTCAGCAACAATGCATGCGTGCTTGCTCCGTGCCAGGCACCCTAAGCGTCTGACTCGTCCTCTCTTCCTTACTCCTCACACGATGCTAGTTTATAGTTGAGCAAACTGCCAGAAGTTTCAGTGACTAGCCTAGGTCACTGCAGCCCCTTCAAGGCAGCCCAGGGCTCTCTCACTTATGTGTTAGGATGACGTCCCATGGCAGCCTCTCAGGCAGCCAGAACCTGGGGCTCTCGTGGTTTGGAAACTGGTTGCACAAGGGACCTCAGAGTGGCAGGCCGGGAGGACCCTGAGTCAGCATTTGGCCCAGGCCAATAGGAAGAGGCCAGGTGTTCTGCCCCAGCTTCCACACACAGCACATTCTGAAAATAAGTGTGAAAGTTAAAATGTGCAGAAGTTGAGAGGGGCGTATGGTGGCAGGGTCTGCTCCACCTTGCCAGCCCCCGCCAAGCCAGCCCAGGGGCCTAGTGACACTGACAGCACAGAGGCCTCAACCTGTGGACTGGGCTGCGTTCAGCTTCCACCTCACAGGCCTGCCTCAAGAATTGGGTCCACAGCCTTTGAAGGGGCAGGAGGAAAGTCAGAGCAAAGAGACAACACCATTTTTACATGTCCATTTATTAAACAAGAACTCCTTCATGACAATTTAATACAATATTTATTAGCGATTAGTGTTGAGAAAATTATTTCCCTCTACATACAAAAATACAGATTTGAACACTATGAAAACAATCAGGACAAGTACCATGAAAAGTTGGTCCTTCAAAAGAAAGGGGGAAACTGAGGGCAACGTGAGGCTTTCTCTGCTGTCAGGGACAAGCCGAGAGGAGCAAAGGCTTTGGGGCCCCAAATCACTCCAAATGGATAGAGTCCAACCCAAGAGCCAGTTGGAGTGCGTGGTGCCCAGCCCATGGCATCCATGTTGGTTTGAGAAGCCAGGTGGGAGCTCTGAACAGCATCAGCCAAAGTTTGCCAAATAGGCATCACCTCAGAATGCCCCGCAGCTGCGTCTAAACTGTAGCGGAAACAGACCTTCAGAAGGAAAGTGTAATCGTTATTAAATTAACATTGCACCCGAAAAGTGCCACTGGGCCAAGTACCAATGAGTAATCGTATTGGAGTTATTAGCCATCTGACTTGACTTCCTTTGTTAGAAAATAATTACACATTCTGATCCTTCAGAAGGACAAAAAAAAACACCTACAATTTTATGTTTCAATAAATCCATTCCTTCATTTTGCACCGGCTCAGCTAGCGTACTCGAGACTTTTCCTGACCAGACATAACTCAGTCCTGCAGGGGTGGGACAACCGAAGGAGCAGCTCGAGTGTGACCTGTGTCTTGACTTCATCAAGCTCCTCACAGCAGGGCATCCATTTTGTTCAGGCCAAAACCAGAAAGGGCCACCGAGCCTACCCAGCGCATCCCCGCAGCAATCTGAAATCCGAGTGGAAGGTGAGCCCATGGCCCAGGGAGGCGCTCCGGGAAGCGCCCCACACAGACAGAGGGAGGCGGGTGGCAAAGCTAGCGGGACAGCCTGAGCTGATCCGGAGACACCGGGCCAGAGAACGCCCTCCGGGCCACTAGCCCACAACGGGGCTTTTCACCATTTTGGACCCAAAGACGGGGCAGTCAGAGCACCGAGGATGTTCTGTTCTTTTTTTAAATATGGAGCCACTTTCCTCATCCTGTTTGAGGTGAGGAGTGGCTCTCCAAACTGAACAAGTGGTTAAAAAATGCCAAATGCAATTTTACTGATTAATAATTATTTCACAGAAATATACTCTTCCTCTCAGACTATTTAAATAAGCAGAAACAAGATGCTGGGGAGATAGCAGCAGAGAAGAGACAGGAATAGTCAGGGTTTTTTTCTTTTTTAAAATACATATGAAGTTTAAAGGGAAACTGGCCAAACCTCAGAACCAGCATTGCTGAAAGCAATGTTAAAAGGACACAATCTAAAATCATGCTACAAAAATAGTGTTATCTGGTTTAACTAAATGTACATCTTTTTTTCAATTCCATGATTGACAAGAGTGCTTATGTGACACACGGAAGGCACCAAAGGTGAAGTGATTATTATTTGTCTTAAAATATACAAAGAGAGAATTACCTACTTCAGGGAAAAAAAAAAAAAAGTCATACCTGTAATAAATAGTTAAATGTTTCTGTCACGGGTTCCTGAACCCCTACAAATTTCAACATATACAAATAGTTTCGATCCCTAGCATTCTCTTAGAGGGAAGCACACTGAATAAAATCAAGTTATGAAAAGCACTGGTTTTATCCACATAAGTCAATTTCATCATGAGGTGGGATTTGAAAACTCGTTTTTAAATGGGTTCCAGAGTGAAGAGTTGGAAGCGGGTGGCCCCTCAGTGGACCTGGGCCAGCTTGGGGGGACATCCAAGCAACCCACCCTCACCCGCCCCCGAGAGCGGGCCTTCCCCCAGCCCCTGGACCTGCCACTCCTCCCTTCAAGCCTCAGATATTTGCCTTCCTCACGTCTGCAGAGAGGGGGACAGAGTCTTGAAACTTGCAAAATCGATTCTGGAAAAGGCAGGAAAGCAAAACAGCCTGTGAAGAGAAGCAGCCACGAGTCAGACCTGGCCCTGCCTGAAGCGGGCACCAGGTCCCCACGCTGTCCTCGTGTCCTGACCACCCCCCGCAGATGGCTTTCCTGATAAAAGGGGGTGCCTCCTCCTGGGCTTCAGCAGTGTCCTGCAAAGACAGACTCCGATTTGATGTTCCTGACTGCTGCTAAAGCAGGGTTTCACACCTTCTCTCCTTTGAGCACAATCACGAAGAGAGATTTGGGGCCTCACCCTGAACCGCATCAAGAAAGCTGATTACGGGCATCAGAGACAAGTTGCTCCTCGCAAATCAAAACCATGAAGTTCTGACAGCTCACTGGCGATTAAGCCCTCAGCGCTCTGGCTGCTGCGTATTATGCATCCCAGTGCAAACCTGTCACTCCCTCCAGGGAGTCTGGATAGCAACGCACCTGCATTAAAGTCTTGGCATACAAATTGTAGACAATGCACTAACCCTATGCAAAGGATACACTGTGCAAGGTCCCATAACCTAGATTTTATTCCAGGCAAGTTGCCATTGATTCAAACTCAGGGGACTTATGGGTAACTTTTTTCTTTACTGTTATATTTATGGAATAAGAAAAAGTACAATGGAAAAAAAAAAATCCCAAAGATTGAGAAATTGTATCCAAATGGAATAAGCACATAAACTAGACCAAAGAAGGGAAAATACATCAGGACCCATCCTCTGTTTCAAGCCTGCGACTGTATAAATGCCATTTACTGTGTGAAGAAAGTCAAACAGGACATTCACTCAGAAGAAAATTCTTCTAGATCTAACAGATAGTGAGGGTATTTTCTTCCAGACAGTTTCTAAATAAAAGAAATGTAAAAGGTCAAATATTTCAAATTACCTTCTTGACCTGACAGTTCTTAAGATTTCAACCATATTTGCCGAGAAGAAAACTGCTGAGAAGAGAATACACACCAGATTTCTTAAACAGGAACGTTTATAAAGCTCGAGGCAGGCAGTGTTAGGTCTGTGTCCTCCCTAAGTGGCCCCCAAACCAGAATCCGAGTCGCCCATCCAGACCCATGAGTTCCCAAACTCAGCACCAAGAGCCCACCCAGGGCACCAAGGAATACTGGTCCCAGCGTTCAGCACTCGCTTTCAAGCTGGTCCCAGGACATAAGAGCTCACGGTCCCAAAGACAAGAGGATAGGAAGGTGGTTAACCAAGTACATTTTTTCAAGTCAGCCTGGGCTGGTAACCACGTCTGGCGTTATCAACGGCGCCATGGCTGACAGTCCGGGCGTGCTGGGCCTCCTCCGCCCTCCTCTCCCTCCTAGACCTGCCCCCGCTCCCATCTCACCAGTCTGTCGCCTAGCTGGTCCTCAGGGTGGGTGCTGATAAAATAAGAAAGACCTGGGGAAGAGAGAACGCTGGGGTTCTGCAGGTTTCAGCAGGAACTAAAAAAGTGTCACACGCCAATGGCAGTCCCTGGAGGAGGAAGCCACTTTTTCTGCTCGAGAGAATCAATCAGCAGCCCTCGGCCTAGAAAGTGTTTTCACCTTCAGCCACCTGTTCGATGTCATTATTTCCCTGTGAACAAGACATGAAGAAAATGACAATCAGGCAGGGGCACAGTGACTTCAGGGTTGCTTTGTTTTGAACAGGATGGCACAATGGCAACCACTTCGACTGCCTTCCACAATTACTAAATCGGCCACATGTTGTCTCCACACTCTATTCATGTGTTAGGACAGGTTCTAAAACCAACCCACAGAAAATCTCGCACAGCCAGAGATCAGACCTTGGTCCATCTCTTAAACACATGGAGAGGTGAGGGTTCTTCCCAAACACACGTGCGAGTCTGCAAGAAAAGGTAAGACTGGGCCTCACGTGGGACCTGACACGTGGAGGGGTCATTCAGGGCTCATTCGTTGCAAGCACGAATTCACATACACGTGCAGACAAAAGACTTAGTGCTTCACCTCCTCAGAGACCGCCTGTGGCTGAGCCGAAGTCTGAATCACTAAGGGAGCTTCAAAGAAAGGCAGATGGAACTGCAAACTTCAACAGAGTAGGAATGTTTTCAGCTGAGTCACAAAGCTCTCGCCAGAAGCATCTGACACGGTGGAGCTCAGACATACTCTATGCTTACCCGGGGGCGTGAGCCTTCCTACCAGGGGACAGTATTGGTCCCAAAGGGCTGGGGGTGTCATCCACCTCCCAGAGCCAAGCCTCAGAGCCCAGCCAGGTCCTCGCTGGCTTCCCTGTGGCCAGGCTGGGCTCTGCCGGTGCTGGCACTTCAGTCCAATGCCAAGGAAGACATGCTGCTGGGAGTGGGCAGGCTCCCACGTTCCTGCCTTTTTGTAGGTGAAGGGGATCTCGTGGACGATGCTGCTGCACAGAGTAAAACTCTTATTTTCTTTATTTTACATGAACTTCTCTTAGGAGGTTTTAACCTGTAACCGCCTTTGTCCTTCCCTGGCTTTATGTGGGGCCAACAAGTGTCTTCAGGCTTTCATGATTGTAATCTCTGTATGAAAGGGGAAAGGTATCTCCCACCAGGACTTCAGCAGCATGGAGGGAGGATAAAGGAGGATGAGAGGAAAAAAATAGCACATCGAGCAAATCAGTGCCAAGATAAACTTTCTCGGAAGATGTCAGCATTTGCATCCATCTAAAACCACCAGACGTTCCACCCAATGCCAGAGGGTTCCCACCATCCGGTCTCCAGGAACAAACTCAAACGTGCGCAACTGCAGCTCTCTGGGAGTCTGGCACACACCGTGAGAGCCGCTGTCATCCCACGAGAAAACTGAGAAACACTGAGCGCCTGAGCCTTAACATGCCCCGGGCCAAAGTGCCACTGGTCCATATTGGGACTATTAAATGCGAAAATAGGCTTCCTTGAATTTGCAAAGAATAGTCCCTTAAAGCCCCCAAATCTAGATTGTCTTCTTTGTACACAGAGCCAACATAAGAAAGATGCAGATGTCACTGCAGTCACCACAGACAACCACACTCCCTCCTTGACTCCCCCCCACCTCACGGCCATCGGTGCCGAGATGCAGGATTCTGCGTGGCACCAATTAGACAGCGTGCCTTGCCACCTGCAGCTGCAGCAGGAGCTAATTAAATATATTTACAAAAATCATGGGAGAGCCTCATGGCACAAAGGACATTAAATAGTTACGGGGACATAAATAATTCCAGAGATTCTAACACTAAAATGCAAATTAACTCCTAGGTCACTCTGTGGCACAAGGTGTCATCACTTTTTATCACCTCTCGGCATTTACAGTTTCCATGGGCTTCAGAACAATTTCTTGCAGCTGACAACACATCCTCGAGGCCAGTCGGCTCCTTTCTCCCAGATGATAAACTGGTTTTATTGAAGTGACTTGGGAAAACTTGGGCAACAATCCTGCCTGAATGGTATTCTTTTTTTCAATCTCACCTCAAAGGCGGCTTTTTTTTATTGAGGCCAAGTAACATGATTCCCATTCCCAGCAGGAGATCTCGATAAAGTTCAGGGTGGTCCTTCCAAGTGGGTCCCACTTAATGCAAGGCTGAGTCTTTGTGACCTTGTTTTCAATAGAACTCTCAGAGAGAGAGATAAGCCCAATTCTGCCTAAGCATATACACTCAACAAATGCAAAATAAATATATAAAATGAACAGATAAAATCCAGATGTCATAATCTCCTCGAAAATCACTACGTAGACTAGGTTCGAAGCTTGTGCAGCATGGCTGGTCACGGGCAGAGGGCTCTCTCAGACCTGCTGGGCAGCACACCCAGCTGTGACCGGGCCTGGCTGCCCTCTGTGGGTGCGGACGGCAAGGTGAGTTACCAGCAGACTGTGTGGGTCGCACCAGCGGCCCACACCCCTGAACTGACCGGGAGCTGGAACATGTGACCTGGGCCACTGCCCTGGAAGGTACCACAGCAGAACTCGGAATGTACTGGCTGTTATTCGGGGAGCTGACCCCCAACCCCGACCTTTCAGACACAGCACGGTCCCATTTCCTGCAGACTCCCCAGCCTAGCAGTGTCACCTGGTCAGTCCCCCACGCTGGGAGAGCAGGCGTTGCTCTTGGATGAAGACTGCAACAGCGCCCGTGCAGAGGTGGCGTTTTTCTCCCACGTGCTCTCCTCCCCGCCCCCCAAACACGCAGTCTCTCCCTCGTTACACAGTACACTGCTAAAGCTGTAAATGCTCCCTAGGACAAGACCCTGGGGATTCTCCACGTTACTGCAAAATCTCCCCGCCAGCAGTAAGTGTTTTTTCCTTGGAGAGGGCTAAACGTAAAATATTAGAGCTAGCGTGAGGTTTGTAAACATTAAAAACAGCTCAGAGAGTGAAAACCTGACGAGTTAAAACAGTTTTTCCATAAAAGATACAATTAGTCTCCAACAGAAAAAAACCAAGAAACAACAAACTACAGCATCGTAGGGGCTCACTGAACTCATTCACCACAAGAATCTTCACTTCATCAAGAATCAGTTCAAAACCTCACAGAACTAGCATTTTTCCCAACAGCTTCCGAGATTGATGTTCATAGTCATGACCCTGAGGCACAAAGCGACAGTTCGTGCCTTCGGAAACGTCAGTGAGAGGACGCGTCGTGGTACAAATTCAAGTATTTTCAAATCCTAGGCAAATCTGCTCAGAATCACTTTCGAACTCCTCTCAGGCATTTGAAAATCAGCACACATCCTTCAAAGAGAGGTCTGTCTCCACCTGTGGTCCGTGAAGCCAGCAAATGAGCAAGTGTTCTGGCTGGTGGAATGGACTGGTTTTCCTTCGTGGCTTTTACCTGAGAAGGTAAAGCAGTTCAGCCTCAAAGTATGAAGGGTAGGTAGGATCCTGGAAAACAAGACGGGCCCCATATTCCCAGAGGAGAATTTGGGATTCAGGGAGGTGATTCATTTGAGGAGGAATCAAGTGACTTCGCAGCAGGGTAGGAAACGAAAGGCACCCCTCCCACCTGTCAGTGGTCTTGTGCAGCTGTCCCCAGAGGACACCGGCTTGTCCCATCACCATAAAATCCAGACTCTGCAAAGAGCCCCGCCTGCACACCCTCAGTGTCACATGTGCTTTCTGGGCTTGGCCTGTGCTGGCTGTCTCGATGCCCCAGGCATGGAAGACGAGGAGCAGGGGAGGATCCTGGCGGCGAGACTGAACGCTGACCTGGAGCACGCTACGGGGGCGGCCCAGGGACTGCTGCTCACTGACTGTTTCAACCCTGTACCTTCATTCCTCGACTCTGTTTCCCCCCAGCAGTCCCCATTTAATCCAAAGTCTTGATGTGTCACAAATACATCAGACAGAGTGGCTCAGAGTCACATGTGAAGGCTGTGCTCAGGGACAGTGACGACACAAAGTGGACATGGCAGCCAGTGAGGCCAGCTGCCCCCAAGGCCACCACAAGCTGGAGAATCCGCAGGCCTCTCCCACCCGCCTCTGTCAGGACAGCTGGGTAAGGGGGCTCCCTGCCTCACGTACCCGCCAACAGGGTCACTCTGAAAACCCTTTCCCAGAATGAACTTTTACCAAAGAGGACAAAATTCAACTTAATCACATGAAAATCTGACGTGACGAGGGAAAGAAAACTTGATTGAGAGGATGGGCACAAGGACAAAAGGGAGGAGGACGCTGGCAGGTCCTCACGTGTCCAGGCGCTGGATCTCGGGGCGACCGTCCACGTCTCTGGACTCTGTGCGGGCGCGGATGTAGTCGTTGGCACTCTGCTGGCGGATGCTGACTCTCCATTTCTGCACTGCCAGGAATGTGTTCACCGCATAGACCGCAGTCGCCAAGAAGCCAAATATCTATAGGAAACAGGCACAGTTAGTCCTCAGGCACAGCAGCCATCTACGGGGTTTCTGGGCAGGACCCGCCCCAGAGCTCATGTCACTGTGTGCGGCCTCTTCCAGTGCACCCCTAGTGCCCAGCCTTCCTGAAGGTTGAGCCATCAGACCATGGCCAAGTCCATAGTCACATGACCCACATAAAGTCCTGCCTGACCTGAAGACAGTCTAAGGTTTCTCTTGAAGTATTTTGGATCTATTAAAAAAAAAAAAATCACGAAAGTGCCTCTTTTATAGCACTTTCATGGCCACTGGTCCCAGATGAGAAAATACAATGTAGACGAAATACCACATAGACAGAACATGAGCTTCTCACATGTGAGCCCCAAATCCAGCTGTAAGGCCCGGCATTCGACATCACAGCCCCCAAACCCAGACCTGCTGTCCAGCTGCCTCTCCCCGGGCGGCTCCAGGTGGGCAGCTCCAGGGCGGGAAGCAGTGGCATCTCAATTATTGGATAATGACCGATGAAGCTACTGAGTGACACCTGGGTGAGCAGCTAGTTTAATATTTTATATAAACCTCTTAGTCCCCACCCTCATTACAAAAGTGCCGTATGTTCTTTGTAAATACAGAACCACACAGAATGCAGAGCACAGAGAGTGAAAGTCTTACATTATCTGGTTCCCACCCCACCCCCCATGGCATTCTACTCTGAAGCGAAAAAATGTCATCTGACTGCTAAATGGAGTCAAGGCTGCCTGCTTCCTCATTAAAACTCCCACACTGGCAGATAAAGCTCTCGAAAGCACATCACTGACACATCCAGGGCTCTGCTGGAAACAGACCAAAGCAGTGGTTCTCACACTTGAGGGTGCATCTGAATCACCTGGAGGGCTTGTTAAAACACCTTTCTGATTCGGTAGCTCTGGGGGAGCTGAGCATGGCGTTTCTAACAAGTTCCTGGGTGATGCTGAGGCTGCTGTTCCAGGGACCGCACTTTGAGAACCACAGCACTAAAGGGACTGGGACCTCCCGTGGCCCAGTAACAACATCACTAGCAAAGAAAAAGCTAGAGGAGAAGAAGTAGACACATGCTAGGGGAGAGAGGAGAGCAGGCCACCAAGTGTACAGATCAGCCCATGTGTTAACCATTTGAGTGCACTTACCACGGCAGCAATTTCTGCTCCGGTTTTGTGGTTTAAAGCAGCCAGTACGATCGAAGCAATAAAGAAAAAGAAAGTGCTGAGTCCAGTGTTGACCAAATCCTAAAAAAAAAGATAAAACCACCTGAAAAGAATCATTTCATGCTTTGCCCTAAAAGCAACTGAAGAACTTTCAAAACAGGAAGCACAGTACCCAGGCTCTCTGAGGGCTCCATATTTCAATCGTGATGGCCCAGGGTATTGGTCACACAAAGGAAGGCAATGATGGTAACAGTTTATGATGCTACTTGATAAATCACCAGAGCAAAGTCCAACTTTTAACCAAGGATGTTACCATTTCTTAATGACTTATTATAGAAACCCAAACTGCTAACCCATCAAGGACATGCACACTAATTACCATTTAGAGTTCTATTGTCATCTTTTAAAAACACATTCAGATCATCTTGGCATGGACAAAACTCCCCGGGAGTCCAGAAGGTACAGAAACTGTGAAACCCCCTCCTTCGTATGTGACATCTCAAGCGCACTGTTCTCAGACCCAGAGGACACACACAGCCAGACCTCATACTCTTTCTTACACATGGTCCTTGAGGCCTTGTGCTGCTAAAGCCTAGGGGATTTTCTCCTAAGCTTCTTGCAAAGCAAACTGGGTTACATATCCAGTGCTTCGAAGACTTAACTCCCGTCTTACTTCTCGAGAGGAACATAGCACAGTGATTAAGAGCCACAGCCAGACGAGGGTCCGAACCAACCATGACTTTGGACAAGCCACTTTGCTTCTCTAAAGTGTGTTTTACGTGAGCATAGTACCCCCTCCTCCCGGAGTTGTTTTAAGGATTAAGTAGAACAATGCACGTGAAGGACAAGGCACAATGCTCGGGTTAGAGTTAGTGTTCCCTGCATGTTTACTGTCACTTCTGTCATTAATACTTCGGCATCAGGTCCCTGACAGCCTGGGTCATACCAGAGTGCCTCTGCGATCTCCACTGGGAAAGAAAATCCACATGAAATCCTACACTGCTTAAGCGCCAGGCTGACTGTAGCATCACCAGGTGGGTCCTCCTGGCTGGCCTGGCTTCATCATACGGTGCTGCACCTGTATGACCAGGACCCTCCTGGTCAGCGCTTCTGGGCAGGCTCATGGAGAGCAGCCAGGACTGACTAAGAAACTGTTCAAAAGGTCTGCCAGCAGGACAGTTCTCACCATGACAGGCATTAAGACATGGCAAATTTTTCACAAAGTCAAACCAGGAAGTGTTTAGTTACGCTCAGCTCTGGGTAAGGTGCTACAGGGATAAAAAAGAATATAAAATGTATTTTCTAATCCAAAGACTATCTAGAACTGGGGAAGGTGTTTTATGATACAATGCTGAGGCCAAACAAAATAGTAGGTACTTTAATGGTGACTATATAAAAATATAAATGTGGAACAGTGCCAAAAGGTATCAGATTTTGAAGAGGTTCATATTATGTGTCTATGAATTCCACATTTGGAAATCCACTTTCAACATCATACTAGTGCAAAAAGGTCTAAGTAAAAGGATGTTCATCATGATATTATTTAAAACAGCAAAAGACTAGAAGGAAACAAAAGGCTCAAGAATAGGGGGTTTGTTAAATAAAATGGCTTTCCATCATCGAACACTATGCAGTTCATTAAAAATACTGATATAGTTGCATATTCAACATGGAAGATACTCGAGATAGTTTAAATGAAAAGGCATGATTTTAATGGTTCCCTTTTTCTCCACTCACATATTAAAACATACATGCATATGTGAAAGCTAGCCTAGAGAAAACAGCCTAGAAGGTCATACCCAAGTATTACAAGGGGTTAGCCCTGGATGGGTTATCATAGAGGATTTTTTAACAGCTTTATTGAGATATAATTCATATACCACAAAATACACCCAATTAAAATGTACGAGTCAATCACCACAATCTAATTTTAGAGTATTTTCAGCACTCCAGAAAGAAACTTCGCACTCCTTAGCAGTTAATTCTTCACCTCTCCTCTAATCCTAGGCAACCACCAACTTGCTTCCTGTCTCCATGGATTTTCCTCTTCTGGACTTTTCATGGACACTGATTTATGTAACGTGGTCTTTTGTGACTGGCCCCTTCCACTTAGTGTAATAGTTCAAAGGCTCCTTCATGTTATAGCATGTACCAATACTCCATTCCTTTTTATTACTGAATAATATTTCATTGTACAAATGCACCACATTTTATTTATCTTTTCATCAGTTTTTGGACATTTCAGTTGTTTCTACTTTTTGATTATTATGAATAATGCTACTGTGAACTTACAAGCTTTTGTGTAGACATATGTTTTCATTTCTCTGGGGTCATCGCATCATTTTATTTTTTTCTGTTTTATTATCTACATTTTCCAGTTATTCTATAACAAACACTTATTACTTACATAGTTTAAAAGGCGAACTAAAATACTAGAAAACTTAGTCAGCATCAACTGTGTGGGTTTCTTAGCCATGAAACAAAATCAAGGCTTGTAGATTCATCCTTCATATTAGGGGGCACACCTGGGCATGCCCTCAGATGTGGATTTTTTCACTCAACATTGGTGCTTATTTTTTTTAAGTTTTTAATGGGACGTATACTCTATCAGCCACGTGCTTTCCAGTTTGCCACAGTCTTCCCCCCACTTCAGTCTCACACCCAGCCCCTTCATGTTTCCTGTCTGGCCCCTAAAACACCCGAGGTGGCGGCACCCTTATGCTGGGACATGAAGGGGAAGGTCGCCCTCACACACACGTGCTTCTGGTCTCTCCTTCAGTGACACACCACAAAGTACAGCTGTGAGCCCAAGAAACTGCAGACACAGTTCCACAGGATCTGGCCTAGAGGGTGCTAGCTCAAGGCCTCTTGGCCATAACTGGCCTATTCATAGGTTTGACTTGTACAGTGTTCAAAAGAAATCTGAACAAGCCAACATTTAAACTCCAGAAGACTGCACATAAAAAACTAACTTCTAAAAAAACAAAATAAAACCCAACTTCTAACTGTTCTTGAAAAACTGTTCCAGGAGTCTCATGAAGCCAGGACACAGCGGGCTGGGGCTGAGTAGGAGAGCCACCTCTCCATCTCCCCGGGCCCGGGCCCATGTTCCCACTTGCCCATTTATGTCACATGCCCAGCGCCAGCAGACCCCGAGTCTATAACCCTGCTCCAGTCCCAGGGAATGGGCCATCCTACAACATGCCTCACCCTTCCATACTCTGTGCCTGGCACGCACCTATTCATCCTTCAAGGCCCACCTGGAATCTGGCATTCTCTGAACTTTCCCCAGCTGATCCCACTCCAGGCTGCCTGTCCTGAGGAATCTACTCCCTCCGTGCCTGTGTTCTTCCAAGCCTCACACAAAACTGGACCATAGGGAGCACACAGACCACAGGAGAGCAGCTTGCTTCTGCCTACCCTATGCTTTCAGTTCCCAAAACCTGGCACAGAGCAGCTGTTTGACAGTTTGCTGAACTAGTCACAGATGAGGCACCTGTAAAAACAGGGTCAGCCCTGGGCTGTCCCTGCGCTCGCTCCCAAACCACTGGGCTCTGTGGCTGGCTCCAGTCTCAGCACTACACATGGATGCGAGAGGAAGTTTCCAACCACTCGGTTCACACTGTGCACTGACTTGTGCTCAAACAGCCCCGGTATCAGGGACAATCCTAAGACGGCCGACAGTGGCAGCGACCATCTATGCAGAGTCTATTGTGCCAACCACATAACTGCCAGTGTCTCACTCAGTCCAAACTTCATTTTGATCCAAAATAGCTACGAGGCAGGACATGTTATTTTGTTCTACTTGTTTAGATGAGGAAACTGAGTCCCAGAAAGGATGAGTGTGGTATAATGAAAAATATATATTTCGTCTTTGTCCCCAGTTCCTTAGAATTTCCTGAGTGATAGGAGTGTCTTGTGTCATTCATACTGTTTTCAGCTGTCCCTGAGTTTATGCTAATGAGGTGACTCTCTGGAGCCCGTAGATAGTTTCAGGATGGGGGCTGGTTACCAGAAAACCAACCAGGTGATTAGATGGTTAGAACTTTCAGCCCTACACCCCAGCCTGCAGGGAGGCAGAGGGGCTGGGGACGGAGTTCAGTCTCCAAATGGCCGCTGATTTTAATCAGTCGTGCCACATAATAAAACCACCATAAAAATCCTGAATGATGGGGTTCGGGAGCTCCCAAGTTGGTGACTATATCCACGTGCCGGGAGGGTGGTGCACCCAACTCCAGGGGGCCGACTCCAGCCCTTGGGACTCTTCTGGACGCTGCACTATGCGTCTCCTCCATTTGGCTGTTCCTGAGTTGCATCCTTTATAACAAGCCAGTAATCATAAGTAAAGCACTGTCCCAAGTTCTGTGGGTCATTCTAGGGAATTATCAAACTTGGGAAGGGCGTGTGGGAACTCCCCCATCCACAGTTGGCAGGCAGAAGGGCAGGTGAAACTGGTAAACAGTTAGCCATTGATGATTAGGGAGCTAGTAACTAAAGTTTTTTTTTCTTTTTTGCAATTACTGATTATAGCTTTTGGTTGCTCACCTGCCCATTGCTAACTGTGCTGCTGAGGCAATGTGCTCTCTGCCTCCAAGTTGGTTCCTATAGGTAACATCTCCCTGGTGCCTGGGTCACCATGGTAATGGAGGTGTGCGCTGTTTTTCATGAATTAGAACTCCTCATCCACTTCAGGCCGTTGAGACCACCAACCCATCAACTGGGCCCAGGCAGATGCCCATTAAGTGACCTTTTGACGTCCAGAAGCTAAAAACTCTACCCTCAGATCACGCTAATGCTGCCATTTTGTGAACATGCATCCTGTGAAGAGGCATGGAGTCTGACTACCCTTGGGCAGACCATGAATTACCTCACCCCTCCTCACCTCCAATCATCTTTCTCTACATTTCAGACTACTTTGCCCCCTACCCCATAAATATCCCTGAGTCCCCATTTTCGGGCAGGCAGATTTGAGACTCATTCTCCTGCTTCCTCACTTGCCTGCCTTGTGATTAAACCCTCTGTCTGCTGCCATCTCTTTGTCTTATTGTTTGGCTTTCTGGGTGACGGGCAAAAAAAGGAAAAGGGTTGGGTAACACAGGTCACCAGGAACCCCATTTTGTGGCTGGTGTCTGATGTGGGGGCAGTCTCCTGGGACTGAGCCCTTAACCTGTGGGGTCTGTGCTAACTCTGGGAGTTAGTGTTAGAACTGAATTGAACTATTGGACACCCAGTTCGTGTCAGAGAATCAGAGAATTGCTTGGTGTGGAAAAACTACACAGATTTGGTGTCAGAAAAAAAAAATCATACATCTGTCAAAAGTGGTGTCAGAAAATACCACACAATGAGTCATAGGCAAGGTCTCAGGGCTCTGCAAGTGGCCCCTCCGGGTGACTCTAGACTGTTCTCAACTCACCACAGCACCCAGCCTGGGTTCTCAGATTGGGAGAGGTCTGTAGGAGGAGCAGAGGCTGCTGAGAAGGAACACCAAGGAGGAAGAAGAAAAACCAGGAGAGTGTGGTGTCTCACAAGAGGCAAGAGTAGAGAGTACGGCCAGCAGGAAGGACTATGCGTTCCATAGCAGCTACCGCTGAAAGGTGTAGTCGGAGAAGACTGAAGAATAACGAGAGGATCCAGGCACACAGGGCCCAATGAGCCTGACCAGAGGACTTTCAAGCACGTGAAGTCAGGCTAGGGGACTGGGGGGAGGGGCAGTAGTTGTGCCTGGGAAGGACACATGGGAGGCTTTGGGGTGTTGACACAGCCTCTCTCTTGACCCAGGTGGTAGCTACACAATCTTTATGAGTCTTCATTAAGCTGTATGTTCACTTTTACAAGTTTTCTGAACATGCTGTGTTGGACAATAAAAGGTGAGAAAAGAGATTTGGAGGCAGGGAGGTAGAGAAGGCATGCACAGACGACCCTCCTGTTTATGAAGTCTGGCTGAGTGGGCCATGACGGGTGCTGAGTGCCAGCTCAGGAGAGTGGGGGCCCCCGCAGGCTTTCAGTGGTCGGAAGGAGATGGAAGGAGAGAGGGACAGGGTGGGGAGGAGCCTGTGGCACTAATCAAGGTAAACACAGGTGGGGCCCATGGGTGTGTGAGCTCCTAAGATACAGAGAAAAACACATCCAGCAGGAGAAGTCCCACAGATTCATAAAAACAAAACAAAACAAAACAGTGGTCTCAGCACCCTCCTCTCCTCCTGAGCCCTCCCAGCAGTTGTGGCGCCCGCAGAGTTCTCCCCTCAGAGGCAGAGGGTGAGGCGGCCCATTGTGCTTTCCTGTGTCTCTCTGACCGATTCCCTTTGAGCTCACGCACATGCTTATTTGCAAAGAAATATCAAGAAAACCCAGTGCTATTAAGTTTCTTTTCTCATTTAGCACAGTAAGGACAAGTAACACAAGTCCAGGACAAGGAGCCTGGGAGTGACCAGCCCTGAGCTTCCCACGCCCTTAGGGAGGGTAAGGCTACCAACCAGGGTGAAGGACCCAAACTACGGAGAGAAGAGGACACATGTCCACTCAAGACTCTCTGGTCAAACCACCAACCCTCAGGGTCCTCCCAGTTTCTCTGAATTTAAAAACATTCCTAGGCTTTGCAAGTTATTGGCATTTTCTTCATATTTACAATTCTTCCTGAATCAATACTTTTGTAATCGGCTTTTGGGTCCAGTACGAAAATATGCAAATATATTAATTCCATTTTTTCTTTCCCATATTCTGAAAATATCAACATTATCAATCTCAGAAGACCACAAAACTGAAATGACATCTCTAAAGGGGTCAGAATAATTGCTATGATGTTTCTACCGCTGGTGAAGATTCGATGTATTTTATAGTTTTATTTAACCCAGTAAAGAAATTTAACATTTCACAGTTGAGTTACAATGGAATATTTAAGTATCAAAATGAACGGGAACCAAACATGACATGGAGAGATTCCAACTTCCCCTTGGAGCCCAGGAGCACCCGATCCTTTCATGGTCAGAGAGGGGTGACTCGTACTCACTGTCAGGTTCCAGTTGATCTGGGGGATCCTCATGTGAAGGTTGAGACTGAACAGAATCAGCAAGACTCCAGTCACCACAAATGCACTACAGCTCACAAACTCAAAAAAGTAGAGGCCTTCACACGGGGAGCACTCCATGATGGTCTCTATGCAGATGAACGCAATCAGGGCCAAAATCTAGGAAGAAAATTGGAAACATACATGTATGTGTATATTTAGTACACATCCATGCACATATGTGCCTGGCACATTTAAATATAACTCAACCACCACCACCACATACACCCGCAGAGCCTTCCTCTGGGGACGGCAGTATCGCTGTCAGGAATGT
The DNA here is from genome assembly GCF_021613505.1 of Equus quagga. Taxonomy (NCBI): domain Eukaryota; kingdom Metazoa; phylum Chordata; class Mammalia; order Perissodactyla; family Equidae; genus Equus; species Equus quagga. Next base: position 61,228,697 of record NC_060279.1, read on the forward strand.
GATCTGATTCAATTCTTACGTAAGAACCGGTAGAGGGGCCTTAAGGAAAGGATCAAATTCCTAACATGAACTGAGCCCCCCACAGCACACTGCGATGTTCTGAGTCCTTCCTCTGCCACTAGTAAGGGGACACTACCCGTGCACGTTTCTGATTTATAGTCTCTACCACGGTTATGCCAAACATTTTGAGGGCAGTATCCTGATGGTACCCATTTTATGCCATCTGCAACTACCTTGCTGGTTTACACTGAGCTCACACAGAATGACTGGGACCCCTGATGGCCTCAAGAGAAGGGTTGGTATAATCCTCCTTCCCCCCAATTATAAACTGCCTAAAACTGAGGCCCACTTAATTAATTCATGAGCTTTTTTAAAGTTTATCGTTGGACTTGATCACAAAAAGATGGACTGGCAGTTTATAACAACATTTAAAAATCTCCCAATAAGAGAATGAATTTCTTTCTGAAAGACCAAAGTAACATTCCAGCAATATGTCCCAGGAGGCGGCAGATCATAAAGTCAAACAGGTATCAGTGGGAATGACCAGGTGAACATTTAAAGGAAGATTTCAGGGGAAGGGTGAGGCTCAAAGGCTGAGGTAAGGGCCCCGTGATCAAGGAAAGATCAGGTGGTCTTGCACCTAACACCAGGTCAGTCTTGGGCTCCTGGCTCCTACTCCACTTCTTTAAGTGGACACCTCGCGGCTCATCACTTGTCAAGCCTGTGCCAGAGCTGCCAGGCCAGGCCCCACCTCAAGGGTCAAAGAAGTATAGGCAGAAAGCTCTGTGGTCCCAGGTTTGTCCTTAGAGCCAGTAACATCAGCATCACCAGGGAGCTTGTTAAAAATTCAGAATCTCCACCTCCCCTCCTTGACCTAGAGTCAGAATCTGTTTTTTTGACGAGATCCCCAGCTGATTAAAATGTGAAAGCATATGAGGCACAGGCTGTTCTGGGGCCCTTCTCCAACTACTGGAGTCCCACTAGTGCTTTTCAATGCTCCGCTCAACGCCGCCTTCTCCCTGTGTCTTCCCTGATTGAGTCTCTCCCTGCCAGACATGATTTGATTTCACCCTCTCCCAGGAAAGCTTGCTCGTCTGTGATTGTATTCTACCCATCTTCGTACTTCCCATTACGCATCTCTCTGCCTCCCGAGCTTTTTGAGAGCTTGTGCTAGTCCGTCTCTCTCTACTCCCAAGGCACCAAGCACGGTAACTGGCACACCGACCGCAAATGGGGGCTCAGGGAGCCACTAAACACCTACATCAACAATTCCTGCCCTACCTGTCAGTGTCTCCACATGATAGGAAGGCTGGCTCTGCTTTTTCCATTGTCGATACTTCCACACACTGATTGTAAAAGACACCTTTCCTAACAATATGTAGTCTTTTCACATTTCTGAGTCAACACATTAAAGATATGGGTCTTTACACACACACCTTGTGCTTCTCCTAATGGTTCTCCTTATAATTCTCTACAGAACCAGAGACTTTAAAGCTCCATCTGAATTACATGCCTGACTTGCAATCAATTCACAAAGAAATAGTTCATATAAGGAAAACTGCTAAACCTTTTTTTTTTTTACTCCTGTAATTGGATCTAGTAATCTTGGGCAAGAAATAACACACTGTTCTGATGAGTTACAAATGTTTCTGGTATGCTAACTTCAACCATATTTGTGTGGGAAGATAACACCTACATTCTTAAATATTAAAATAAAAATGGTTTTAAGAATATGCAAATCTCATAGGCCATTCAGTTTAGCAATGAACAGACACAAATCCCTGCTCTCTAGCTCATATTCTAATGAAGGAGACGTTTTTAAAGATTAAACTGAAAATACAGTATGTTAGGCAGTGATAAGTACAAAGGAGAAAAATCAAAGCAGGGAAGGAGAATGAAATGTAACCAGAGCAAGGGTGTTTGAAATTTTAGGCAGAGTGACCATGGAAGTCCTCACTAAGAAGGTTCTAGATTATTACAAAGCTTATTATGGTTTATTACAAAGGATATTAAAGGATAGGAATGAACAGCCAGATGAAGAGACACACAGGACAAGGTCCAGAAGAGTCAGAATACAGCAGCTTCTGTCCTCGTGGAGTGTGGAGAGCACCACCCTCCAGGACACAGATGCATTCTAGTTCATCAACTGGAAGCTCATCAACTCTCCGGTTCAAGGGCTTTTGTAGAGCTTAATCTGTAGCCCCCCTCCCGGTCCCAGAGGCCGGTATGTGGGGTGTGGTTCCCCTGGCAACCGGCCCCCATCCCTAGGTACTTTCTGAAAGCCATTTCAGTAACACAAACTCAGGTGTCGTTGAAAGGGGGTTGTATATCAAAAGACATCTCTTACAACTTAGGAAAATTCCAAGGGTTTCAGGAGCTCTGTGGTAGGAATGGAATGAAGACCAAAGATATCTATCTTATTATAAATCACAATATCACAAGTATTCACAGGTAGGGAGAGACAGATAGACGATACACACATACACACGGCTATACACACACAATAGTCAATCATGGAATGATAGGTACTTAGGTGGTTTCTAATACTCTGTTTCTAATAAGCAGCATACTTTTTTTGCCTGCCTTTTGGTACAGCAAATGTCAAATTTTCCTCCAGCACAGTATATTATAACAATTATTTAAGTAAAACTTACATACTAACCGACAAGAAGAAAATAAAGACTCAAAGTTAAACTAGAAGCCAACAACTTCCAGGCAACCAAAGAGTCAAAAGGAACATAACAATTCTGCAGTGGACAAACGTCGCACACAAAATTGTAGAGACGTTCAACAGGACGCAGATAAGCAATAGCTATCGTAGCTGCTAATCGGGAGATCAAGGGCACCCTTGGAGACAGTTCTTTCCATGTAGCACCGACCAATTGACCAGGAGTAAATATTTTCACAGTTGATAAGCAGATTGACATTCAGAGGTCGTCAGATTTCCACAACTGTGACTAATTATGATTGGCAACATCAAAAAGCAGGAAGGGAAGGAGAAAAGAATTGGCTGATTAAGTTACTATGAAACGTTTTAAAATTTCATAAAACCCCGTTACCACTGGTGGGAGTGTCAACGGTCAGGACGTTTGCGGAGGGCGGTGGCAATCACGAGTCCCGTTCACCAGGACACCCAGTTCCCCTCCTCCCGAGCGCAGGGCAGGGTTGGAGATCTGTGCTGTGAGATGTTCCCAAGGCGGCTTTGTTCTCAAGATGATGATGCTTATGCTACAGAACTCCACACTCGCCCCTCCAACTTCTTTTCTATCACAACTCCTTTTGCCAGGTGGTGACAGAATAGCAATGGGCATTTGGGGATTTGGCTAATTGGAAGTTGAGTGAGAGAGATGTTAAATTTGGGTTTAGCTGTCACTTCCACATGTAGTTATCATAGCCTTCCCACTGTAGGAATGGTTTCCAGATATGCTCTGATCTGACATCATGACGAAGAACCAGGCCCTAAAATTCACAAGATAAATGTGTCCTGCAATGCCAAGCTATTAGTATGCATGTGGTGGGGAGAAACGGGGTTTGAAACATAGAGCCAGACGCTAGTCTGTGAAGAATTCTTTAGATCATCAAATGCATAACACTGTATGTGAGCAATTCTGCTTCATCGGTGCCTAAATGGTAGTTGTGCCCTGTCAGGAATATACTCAATAATGCAGACTATGCAGTTATGACCACATTATACATTTTCTTCCTTTTTGGTGGGAAACACATGAAATGGAATTTATCAGAATTTCAGGGTTTGTAGGGCAGAAACCTGTAGCGGTACTACAAAGAGTGGGTACATATGTGTGGGAGACTACGATTCATGCATCCCAGTGTATCAGATCGCATCGTGGTCTATCTGACAAATCTCGAGTGGACAAAGTCCGACAGTCTCAAATAAAATGGCACACAAAACTGCCTCCAATGCACTGAAACAGCCTGAAGAAACAAATGTCCCAGTGACAATCTCCTACACATATTCATCAGTAAGTTGACGTAGGTAATATAGTGTCAACCTACAAAAACAGAAGCCAGGTTTTAAGAGGCAAAGCGTTTATTTGCGATGAAACAATTGCAATTTGGGAAGCACAGATTCAGGCAGAAATCCAAATAGAGTCCCCAATACAGGAGAGGGGCTCAGAGTTTTTACGGGAAAAAGGGAGGATGAGGCGAATTGCATTAAAGAAGAGTTCACTGGTGCTAGATGAGGTAAGGGTGGGTTTGTAATTCACAGATTGGCTTGACGTTCAGTCAGCAGGCAAAAGGCTAGACTTGGGCTTCATTGATTGGTTAGCCATTCGGTCATCAGCAAAGTCCAATGCCATCAGTCCTTACAAACAGGACATTCTTGTCCTTACTGACTTCTTGGAGTGTTGGTGGTTTGGTCCAGTTTGAAAGATAAAGAAAACAAGAGGTGCAAGGCAGTTCCTCTTTCTGAAATGGCTGCTCCAGCTCTGTTTGAATATGGCTCCACTCACGTCATCTTTCACAAGACCGTATTGATTGTATAATGATGTCGCTCGATACAATGTAGTGGCGGTCTAAAATCTCAATGGTTCTGGTGTACATCTACATTTCAGATTGATTTTGTATACTTTTTCAGAATTAACTGATCGTACTAAAATTCGAATACGATCTATTTTAGTGGAGGTCAAAAACAAAAACAGAAAGAAAACACTTTTTAAATTCATAATTTAGTGCTTCTCATTCTAAATACTCACTATTGTACCTAGTTTTATAGTTTTAATTTTATCTATTTTTCCTTAAAGTCGGCCTCCAAAATTGTACAGGTCTCAAGCCCCTCAAAACCTGGATCTGCTTCCGAGTTTGCACAGTGAAGGGTGAGGGGATGAGGCATCCACTGCTTCTGGCGGCAGCCTTTAGGAACCATGAACAGTTTTGCCATGCGCCCTCCCCCTTCCACAGCAGCCAGCAGTGTTCCAGGTCGGGGGACACTCTGAGGAAGGCGGATGGGCAGCTAGCTTCCCAGCGACCTGAGATGAGTGTGTAACATGAGTGAGAAGGAAACCTTCCTGGTGTTAAGCCACTGAGATTTTAGATTTGTTAGTACAGCATAATCCAGCTCACACTGACTAGAAAAGACTCTTTGGCCTTATGTTAAATTTGCACAGGTCCTGGGTATCTATCACGAAACGGAGAAGTTTACAGGATGAATATGTTACCACCTCACTCACTCTTGAAGACAGCAAATCCAAATGGTTTTTACAGACAAATCCTTATCAGATTGTCAAGCTAAAGACATTGACGATGTTATTTAAACTCGTTTAAGACAAAGAAAAGCATAAAATATTCAGAATTTCAGAAATCCATCTATGTGGTAGGATTGTAGAAAGAGTTTTTTTTTTTTTTTAATTTAGGCTTCTTTTATTTTCCAAAATTTCTACAATGAGTTTGTGTGTTTTTACTTTAAAAGTTAAATATTCTACGTATAAACACTTTTCTGAAACATCCAGGTTTATTTTGAGTTAAATGTTAGTGACCTCCAAGAATCAATCAAAACAAATAAGTTTTGAAACCATTCATGAATATTTTTAAATGACATTAAAAACTTTAATGGAAAATGAAAGTCACTCTGCAAGTCCACGTTGGTCCCATTTCTTTATCAGAAGAGTTCACCATCTCTAAAGCTTCCTGGACAGCACACAGTCCTACTTCCTGGCCACCACTGCACTGTGAGCACAGGGAGTGGGCACAGAAGAGCCTCCAGGCCGGCACATAATGCGGAGGCCAGGCTTGCCCTCACTAATGTGATGACAAGGACCCCCAGGAAGGAACGGTGTCCCTAATATTTATGAAGACGTCTTTGAAGATTACACAAAATCCTAATCTTCCTTGATCACCAGTTTATCAAAGGATCTAAGGAAACTTCTTTTAAAATATACGTAGAAGCAAAAGTCACAGTATTTAAAAAACAATTTTAAGGAGTCTTAAAAACCACCAGATGCAAAAATGACTATCCACTTGAAGACGTCTATGACAACGTGAATCTGTGGTGGCTCCTATGGGGCCCGACAACTTCCTCAGCGACCCTCATCGCTGTGTGGCACCTGGAGGCTTGCTGTGCTTAGGGGCTCAGCTCCAACCCAGCCAACAAACCCCATCATACACACAAAGACAGATAACCAGCCAGGTAGCAGGGGCTCAGTGCCCGGGGAGGCATTGAGAGTTAGAAGACGGAAGGCCTGGCCACAGCAGGCGGCCTCCGGGAGAGCACCGGACTCAGGTGTTCTCAGAGGAAAAGCAGCAGAGGAAAGTGTGTGGGAGGGAGTTCCTCTCCTTCAAACAGTTCCTTGGTTGGGGGTGAGGTAGAGGGCAGGGAGAGACCATGGTTCCCCTCACCAAAGTGCCCCTGTTTTTACGTTTATATTCCCACTAGCAGTGGTTCCTAAACTTTTCTGACCAAAGGACAGAACACCTGTGAATAGCCTGCTGCGCTAATGATCCAAGGGAGCGTATCTGCAAATCATCAGTGTGGTTTAGACATTGGGAAAATATTTCTGCTGTGCTTAGAGAAAAAAAATTTTTTTAAGTTTGTAAACTACTAATGCAGCCTGATGCTTTGGATTACGGAGGAGCCGCCCTGAATTCACACACTGTGGGGGCTGTGGCCCCCGCCGCCACCAGCTTTGGGTTTCCTCGTGCTAAGCCCCATGATATTTCCATCCTAACTGTGTCCCTGGTCTTGGGGTACTCTGAGCACACCAGCACACTGACAGTTCTGAAAAGCCTCACAGTAAAAGACCTGTTTACCTTTACTAGACACATGGATTGTGTTAACTGAACACTAATCTTTTTTTCCCTACACACCTATTAACACTTTACACAGCAGTGTTTGGAGGGAAACCAGTTTGGGAAACACAAAAAGCACGTGCTGGTCAGTAACTTTGTCAGGTCACGCACAATTTACAGGGTAAAATACAGAAGCTCATTTACCCAGGGTAGCAACTACTAGGGACCCTGTTAACTGAGTGACACACACACAACAGAGTCCAAAGTGCCTGCAGAATCGGACCAAGTCCTAGTCAACTCTAGCACGTTCAAAATTAAAATGTCTCTCTTCCCGCCAATACTGAAAAATATCTGAGATGAGACATGGCTTGTATTTAGCCACAAAGACCCAACAGGCAAGCTGTTAAAATGCTGCTTCTGCTGGGAGACCTCATGACATGCAGAACAGAGAATCCAGAGAGGGCCCAGGTGGTGACTGCACTTCAGCTCCATTCTTATCACCTCACAGGGGATGCTAAGATGGGATCCTGGAGCCAGAACTACAGGAGAGGCACGAGGCCTTTCCCAGGGGTTTTGAGCTGCTCTGTATATGCATATGTTTGCTAACTGACAGATCACCTTAAAACTAAGCTCCCAGGCCAGAAGCCATGTTGTATGGTCTGCAAAGGAGCTCAAATAGCATTGCCAGATACCTCAGAATAACAATGGCTTGCGTTTAGAGAGCATCAATAATGGAAGGGTGCTCTCAGGCCCTGTGCTGGGCATAGTCCATTTGTTATCTCTGATTCTTACGTCCACTCAGGAAGCAGTGGCATCTCCATCACGTGGCCCAGAAGGTTTGTCCAAGGCCCCAAGGCTAGTTCTTCCACATACCTCATTCTCCTATACCCCATGCCTGACACATACCTTACGCAGGGCCTAGTCCCTCCCCGCACCCTTGACCATGGACAAGAGCATGACAGCATAATTTCCCTTCAAGGAATACAGTGTGAGGCCTGGGAGCCAGTGCCGTGAGGGTCTCTGACAAAGCACACAACTTGCTTTACTCATTCTCAAAGGGATCTAACTACAGTAACATCTTAATTTCTCCAAGAAAACTAATTCTCAAGGGAGGCCATCCCACGTGGAAGGTAGATGTAAAATATTACCTTTCTCTCCCCTGAGGCAATAGAGCAATGAGCAAATATTTTTTGCTTGCGAAACAAAGGCACTAATTGCAGGTGTAAATGATTTAACCTGCAGCCAATGTCTATGCATGTAATCTTTGGTGCCATTGTTTTTCTCCAGCTAACTAAACAGTGTGCAAGCTATGGATTTGAGAGATGCACAGAATTAAAAGAACACTACCTGCTCTGGAAGGGCAGGGACCCCCTCAGGAGCCAAAGTCACCCAGGATAACAGGGAGCACAATATAGGCAGTAGGATTAGTTAAACAAAGGAGGCAAGGGGCGGAGGTAAATAAATTCCCTATTGTTGAGAAGGAAGGGAGAGATGAAGACAAAAGCAGGGTGCTGCCAAGGGCTCAGGGCAGTGGGAAGGGAAGAGAGGCCCAGGGTGGCAGCAGCGGCTCTGCCAGGTATGCCCAGGGGGCAGCTCGGCCAGCCCGGCCAGCCACACTGCAAGCTGTGCTCACGTCAAACCCCTGAAGGCTTTGTTTTCCACTGAACACAGAAGGGCTCAGGCCATTAGCGCTCCAGGAAGCTGTGGGCTTAGTTTGGTCTGAGCTCAGGCGGTGTCGCAAGGCCTACCCAACCAGTGCTCCTGACACATTTTTCAAGCAGGGTTCTACTGTGTAAATAATTTTGTTATTTTGGAATCCTAAAACCATACATAACTTAAGAGCTGAACTCATCAGGAGAGTGCATTTCAATTTCTTTTTTTGGCAAGACTCTCACTTTTAACATAAATTATTATACTTAACAGTGTAAGTGAGCTCTAACGCACATGTATTAAACCCACAGGTTACTCATTGACAGTGTCTGGCCACAGCACAGAACACTCTTGGACAAAACATAACAGGCTTATTTTTGGACATTCAACTACCTAGAACACACAAACAGTATTACTCAACGAGGCGCAAAACATTTTCTTGTTTTTGAAGAATGTCTAAAAAACATTATGTGGTTTGATGATATAATCGCACATGATTTCAGAAAACCACAGGACGGTCAGCATCTTTCTTGCCAAAAGAATGCCCACAACATTTTACTGCAAATGCCACCGTGTCCAAGAAGCTACATTTTCAGACCGTTTGAATTAGTAATGGAGCAAAAACAATGCACATGCAGAGGACATAGGAAACAAGCTGCCTTCAAACACAGATGTCTGAAGATGTTTAACCATGCTGCTGGCTCTTGGGTTTTCTTGTCCTCCTTCCTTTCTCATGTCCTAGCTTCACGGATGAAGCTGAAATCCCAGGAGGCAGCGTCACATCCCCACATGATGCAAAAGTCAAACCATCCCCCTGTCCTTCCTCTCCCAGGGAATTCTCGGGCACCTCCCCATCCTAACATCCCTGACAAACCACTTTAACCAAACGGGAAGTAGGGCGCTGCGTATCTCATTGGATGAGAAACCAGCAGGCCAAGAATAGCTTTTTGCTAAAGATTAATTAGGCCAAGATAGTGAAGTGCACATCCTAAGAGGCCAGGAGGAGGTCCAGCTCAGCCATGAGACCCACAGCGCTAACAGCCCCCAGCACCTCCCTGGGGAAGCTCCTGCGGGGGATGCAGTGAGCTAAGGGTTAGCGGTACAGGGAGGAGAGGGGCCTCCTCAAGTGGTCAAACTCTTAATGTGACTCCCAGGGCCTTGGGCACAGATCCAAGGACTTTCGGACCCGGACCTTACCACACAAATTCAAGGACTACCTATCAGCAGTCTCTGTAAAAGATGTCCCCAGCTCCAGAGACAACAGTGACCCTCCTAAGAAATTTGACATTCGCTGAGCCCTTCCACTGTGGGTCAATGCTGTGCCGGGCACTGCCACAAGCATTCTCTCATTTTATTTAATCTTCATTCCACTCTGTAACGGAACATGGTTGGCTGGTTGGTTTTTAATTGAGATACAATTTACATACCATGAAATTCGCCCATTTACAGTACACAATTGTGTTTTAATATATTCAAAGTTTTATACCATCATCATTATGTAATTCCAGAACATCTTCATCACCCCAAGAGGAAGAGGGTTTTTAATCCCCATCCTATCGATGAGGAAAATGAAGACAAAAGATGTTAAGCAACCCATCCAAGATGGCAAAGTCTCCAGCAGAGCTGGGCTTTCTGAAACCCCAGTCCCTGAACCCTTAACAGCACTGGGTGATGACCCCTCCACCCACCCTTGACCTCCACTGCTCCCTTCTCATCCCGCCTTCCCATAGATGGTGGGTGCTCCCCAGGGCTTTGCCTCTGCTGCTTTCTCATCAGACACATGTCCCCAAAAGGTTTCCCTGATCTGGATTCCCACTCCTAAATCTACTTCTCTAGGCTGAACTTCTATCTAAGCTCAGATCCAGGCTGCAACACTCCCCCTCACTGGGCATCTCCACCTAAATGTCCCCAGACACCCACAAATGTGCGCACTCGGCAAAAAGCCCCTTGCCTGCCTCAGTTGATAGCATCAACAGCCACTAGCATAGCGACTTAGCATAGTGCAAAGGGTTGGGACTCTGGAGTCTCACAGTCCTGAGTTCTGATTTCAGCTCTGCCGCTTAGCTCCGTGACTCTGGGCACATTACTTCTCTTCTCCAGGCCTCTCTTTATTCATCTGTAAAATGGATGGGGACAATTCTTACTCTTATAGGGTTGCTATGAGCATTAAATCTAAAATACTTAGCAGCATGCCTGGCACATCAGAGTGTCATATAAATGGGAGCCGTTGTCATCACTATGTGAAGGATCCAAGAGAACTCAGACGCAGCCCATCTTCACCAAGCTGAGTCTGGTGGGGGGATGTGCGTGTATATGTTGTGCAGAACTTTCTTCCCTCCGAAGGCTCGATAATATTCCATTATATCTATATACCACATTTTGTTTATCCATTCACTTGGGTTGCTTCCACCTTTTAGCTACTACGAATAATGCTATGAATATGGGTGTAGATGTATCTGTTTCAGTCCCTGCTTTCAATTTCTTTGAGTATATACCCAGAAGTGGAATTGCTGGATCATATGGTAACGCTACCTTTAATTTGTAGAAATCAAAAATTTAAGCCTAAAAGAAGTAAAAGCATAAAAATCAAAGTAATTAAGTAAAAACTCAAGCCCTAAATTTAAATAGAAAATGTTAACATAAACTTTTCTTTTTTTAAAAAAATAGCTTCATCTACTGAAAAGGCCTAGAAATAATAACAATGAGCACCCCTAGTGCCCGACGAGGCCTCTAAATATTCCCCACTAACAGGAACAAGAGCTTCTAGGAGAAACGACCGACTCAAGGTCAGGGGCAGGACATGCACAAGAGAAGCGCATCAGAAAGCAAGGACACTGTCAACGGCTCCTGAGGTTGTATCAGAAGGACCCAGGAGTCAACTTGAAGGGGCTCCCAACGGCCAACAATGAGACAAGATAAGCATCAAAATATATAAACAACATCTAAATTTTGGTTTCTAAATTATACCTTTTTTCACTGAAAGTGGCCACGGCTCCTCGGAGAATTCCAGGGCTGAGGTAGAGGAGTCTAAGATGAGCCTGGAAATCCTATGCTCAGAGAATGATGAGAACATGTCTAAAGGACAGTGGAGCCAGTTCAAAGGGGCTCCCACTGGCCAAATCCGGGACAATCTGAGCATCAAAATAAATCATCGTTGGGGCCGGCCCAGTGGTGTAGTGGTTGGGTTCAGCACATTCCGCTTCAATGGCCCGGGTTTGTGGGTTTGGATCCCAGGCACAGACCTACACTATTCATCAAGCCATGCTATGGCAGTGACCCACATACAAAATAGAGGACAGACTGGCACAGATGTTAGCTTAGGGCTGGTCTTCCTCAAGCAAAAAGAGGATGATTGCTAACAGATGTTTCCTCAGGGCCAATATCCTTCACAAGAAAATAAATAAATGAAGGAATGCATGATAGTTAAGCATCAAAATCTGTAAATAAAACATGAACCCATGAGTCCATTTATTTATATAATTTATTATACATTATAATATATGTCCATTTATTTACATAATTCTGTTTATTAATATAAACAAACAGAAGAGAAAGGAAAACTCTTCCTTACAGTTGAAAATCCAGCTAATAAATACAGAAGAAATGACGGATTTATAAAATTGTCATTTGGCAACGATCAACACAATATTTGATTCAAGCACAAATCATCAATGAATATTAAAATGGCTAAGTGAAAGTCTGAGAAGTTACAGGATTTTTACATAGTCTAGAAGTATCTCCCCACCAAAATACTTATTAATTACACGGGAAAAAAATTGTAACTTAGTGGAGAAGCCTAGCAGACATCACTTTACCAGTTAAAAATCACCAGTAATGGAACAAAGCTACATCATTTGCCTCTGATATGATGTACTGAAAAAAAGGGCATCATCATTTCTGCAGTATTCTTGACAACAACACAAAATAATCAGACTCTAAACAGGAGAAAACAGCAGACAAACCCAAATTGTGGGACATTCTACAAAATAACTGGCCTGTATTCTTCCAAAATGTCAATGTCATGAAACACAAAGGCTGAGGATCTATTCCAGACTCAAGGAGATTAAAGAGACGCGACAACTGAATGCAACACATGATCCAGGATTTTCTCATACTGTAAAGAACAGTTTTTAGCCAACCGGGGAAATGTGAATACGGCCTACAGTGGAGCTGTAGTATTGTATCAGTTTTCTTTTCCTGACTTTGATCATCGTACTGTGGTTACGCAAGAAAGTGGTCTTGTCTTTAAGGACAATGAAGTATTTAGGGATAAAGAGGCATGAAGTCTGCAATATACTCTCAAAAGACTTGAAATATTATATAAATATGCATATACCACATGTATACAAACACACACATACACAGAGAAAAAGAGAAAGTATAAAGCAAATGTGGCAAAAAGTTAACATTTGGAGAATCTAGGTGAAAGTATATATTATTTGTACTATTCTTGCAACCTTTATGTAAAATAAAAATTCTTCTTAAATGACCAGAAAATATTGAAATATATTAAATACATACGAATGCACGAGTTTGCATAGGCATTACAAGGGGGCAGAACCCCACTGTTCACCTGTGGAGGTTGCTAAAGTATCAGCTTGTGAATAGGCAAATTGATAAAAAGGAAAAGAATCAAGCACATACCTTGCCTTTCCTGTACAAACTGTATTTCAGGGTAATCAAACAGATGATAAAGAAGAGTTCCTTACAGCATTCCAGCTAATAAATGCAGAAAGAATGAATCAGACAAATCACCATTTTGTAATGGACCTACGCCAGAGTTTCTCAATCCACCGGAAAACTAGATGACGTTAACTTTGCTGGACTCAACCAAAAGATATTCTTTTTTCTGTCCACTTACTAAAGTCATTCTTCTAACTCCCACTCAAGTCACTGAAGCTTTGTCTGGCTCTTTCTTTAGCCCAAACCAGTCTTACTTCTCTCTATACTCCCTGCAGCTCTTGGTGTGCACTAGCGGTTCACACACTTCGTTCCTAAGGGGATCTTTTCAAAATTCTGATACCCACGCTGTACTCCAGAAGAAGGTTTCTCAAACTCGGTACTATTGACATTGTGGACCAGAAAATTTGTTGTGATGACTGTCCTGTGCATTGTATGATGTTTAGCAGCATCCCTGGCCTCCACCCACTAGATGCTGGTACTCATGCCAACCCCAACGGTGGCAACCAAAAATTGTCTCCAGATGTTGTCAATATGTCCCCTTGAGGGGGAAAATCTCCTCCCACCTCCAGTGGGAACCACTGATTTTGATCATCAATGCCTGTTAAGCTACTAGGTAAAAGGATGACAAGGAATTTTAAACAGATGGGTCAGACTCACAACACTTGCACCCACCCATCAATCTTAGCCTCACCAAAAGGGAGAGAATCAGCATGACCGCCTTCCAGTGTGGATGCAGAAGGACGTCCACAGCAGCACCTATAAAGCTTTCTTGCAGACCCTCCCCCAAAATCAAGCCTCCAGAGTTAACCAGCTTATAGGAAACAGAAGAGGTAGAGGAACATGTTAAAATTACACTAGGATGAGGCCAGCAACCAAATCCAAAATGTGGGAAATTCTACACAACAAACTACCCCATTTCATCAACAAACAAATGGCATAAAAGGAGAGGGGGCTGTTACAGATTAAGAGAGACTTATGAAACAAACCAAGCAAAAGCAGTGTGTGGATCTTGTTTAGGTCCTAATTTAAACAAACCAAAAAGGCATTTTTGAGATCCCTGGAGAAAAATGAAGACATACTGGATATTAGATGACATTAAGAAATTCGTAATTGTTTAGATGTGATAATATTCTGGATGTGTCATTTGGGAAAAAAGTAACTGTTAGAGATGTGTACTAAGTATTTACAGTTGAAATGCTATGGTATCTGAGACTTGTATTAAAATACCACAGCCAAAAAAAAAGAGAGGACAGTTGATGAAACAAAAATGCAAAATGTTAGTAACTGTCGAAGCTGGGTGAAGGGAAAATGGGGATACGTTACACCATTCTCTTTACTAATGTGATGGTTAATTTTATGTGTCAGCTCGATGGGTCACAGGGTGCCCAGATTAAACATCGTTTCTGGGTGTGTCTGTGAGAGTGTCTCCAGGTAAACAGTGGACTCAGCAGACTGCCCCCCCCCTTTGCAGGTGGGCATCATCCAATCCACTGAAGGCCTGAGGAGAACACGAAAGGCAGAGGAAGGAGGAACTCACTCCTTTCTTCTGGCCTCACTGCTGGAGCTGGGACATCCCATCCCATCTTCTCTCGCCCTGGGATTGGGATTTACAGCACCAGCCCCCCCGGCTCGCAGGCCTTCTGACTCAGATGGAATTACACCACTGGCTCTCCTTTCTCAGCTTGCAGACAGTACATCATGGGACTCCTCAGCCTCCATAATCACATGAGCATTTCCTCGTAATAAATCTCCTTTTATATCCTATTGATTCTGTTTCTCTGGAGAACCCTAATTAATCCAACTGGTAAATGTTTGCCATTTTCCATAATAAAAAGCTAAATTTAAAAAGAATGGTGAAGAACTTATATCCAGAATATACAAAAAAACTCTCAAATCTTTACTATAAGGAAACAACCCAATGAAGCGGGTAGAGGATGGGAACAGACACTTCATGAAAGAAGATACACAGATGACAAAGACATGCATGAAAAGATCCTCAACAACATTACCCATTAGGGAAATGCAAATTAAAATTACAGTGATAAACCACTTCACACTCACTAGAATGGCTATAATTTTAAAGACAATACCCAGCGATGGCAAGGATGCAAAGCAACTAGAACTCTCATACACCACTGGTGAGCATGCAAAACGGTACAGCCACTCTGAAAATGGTTTGGTAGTTTCTTATGAAGTTAAACATACACTTACTAAGTGTCCCAGTAATCCTACTCCTAGGTATTTGCCCCAGAGAAATTAAAATTATGATCACACAAATACCTATACGTAAATGTTTACAGCAGCTCTATAATCCCCCCCAAAATAGAAATAATCCAAATGTCCTTCAATGGATGAATGGATAAGCAAACGGAGGTATGTCCATAAAATTGAATACTACTGAGCAATAAAAGAGATCAAACCTGGGGCTGGCCCGGTGGTGTAGTGGTCAAGTTCATGCACTTTACTTCAGCGGCACGGGATCTGCAGGTTTGGATCTCAGGCGTGGACCTAGCACCACTCATCAGGCCACGCTGTGGTGGCATCCCACATAAAATAGAGGAAGACTGGCACAGATGTTAGCTCAGTGACAATCTTCCTCAAGCAAAAAGAGGAAAGATTGGCAACGGATGTTAGCTCAGGGCCAATCTTCCTCACAAAAAAAAAAGAAGATGATCAAACTATTGATATACATAGCAACATGGAAGAATATCTCAAATGCATCATGCTCAGTGAAAAAAGCCAGACTAAAAAGCTACACACTGTATGATTCTATTTATGTGACATTCTAGAAAAGGCAAAACTATGGGGATGGAAACAAGATCACTCGTTGCCAAGGGGTGGATGGAAGTAGAGGGAAGGACTGACAACAAAGTGGCAGCAGGAGACAATTTTGATGGGTGATGAAATTACTCTGACCTTTGTGGTGGTGGACACACGACTTTATATATCTTCAAAACTCAGAATTGTATACTATAAAAAGTGAAATTTACTGCATGCAAATTAAAATAAAAACAGAAAAAAAGAAAATGTTGTGAAGCCTATTCATAAAAAGGAGCATGCATAAAAGTCACGTTATAAACCAATTTGTATTTAGTGTGTGTGTACATATGCCCTCAAATATACACGTTAATAAACATGTACAGAAATAAAAGTGTAATGTACAATGTGAAGAGTGCCCATCTCTGACTAGTGAGATTCCAGAAAATTCTTTTTCTTTTTTTAACTTACTGGTATTTTCTGATTGTTTTTCCTAAAATAAATTAGCATCACTTGCGTGATTTCTTTAAAAAGTAATTTTAGAACAAGCAGATAAAAAGACAGACACAGGCTCCTCCAGGAAGCCTTTCCTGATGGCTCCACCCCATCCTCTCCCTCTCCAGCTTCCCCTCAGTCTCCTCTTGGCACCTACCACAGGCTGCCCTGCGGCTCGTTCTGTGCAGCCGTGGCCTCTCCTGCTAACCGAACTGAACGAGGAAGTACCTCCACGAGTGCCTCGTCCCTGTGTCCACTCCAGCTGACTGCACGGTGGCACTTGTCTCAGGAATCACGTCTATCTGGTCCCCTGCTCTACCCTCCCGAAACAGGCACTCAGTAAAGAGCTGGTCAGTGCCTGAATGACCACCTGGGAACAAACAGGCATCTAATAAATGACCATCAAACCACATCCACATGTAACTGGACACCAACCAAAATGTGATAATTAATATTTCATGTCGGCCTACAACACAGGGTTAGGTTTGGGACGGCCCCTGCCCACTTAAGTTTCTAGAAATTATTTGGGAAAAAACATAGAAGGTTGGCTCATCACTGCCCTATCTGTGGATAAGAGACTGAGATTGTCATATGTAAGATGATAAGCTTCAAAATTATCCCAACAGGACAGAAGGCCAGGCCAATGCCACAAGGTGGACTCTGAATGGCACGCATTCACGGTTCAAAGATTCAGCTACAGGAATACAGAACAGAGGAGAGCAGGCTTGACAAAAGCAGTCAAGTGAGCACAGACCTGGTGATTTCAGACAACATCAGTCACGCTGAAGCTAAATGTCTGTCAGTTGAGGATGAAGCCAAAGACTTAAATGTTGGTGCTAGGGGCTGAGCTGAGTGGTCACAAATCTCTTCTCATCTAGGATGCTCCTTTCTCACATCTACAGGCAGAAGGCTGTTCGTTAGTTGGAAAAGATATGAAGTCCAGACCCTATTAAAATGGATATTTTTATGAGTCCCTGCACATGCCAGGAATATCCAGAGTGATATTTAAAACATTTCCTTACTTCAAAAGCAAAAACAAAGCACCACAGCACTATGATTTGTCTCTAGCCTAAGCAGACCAGGGCCCCAGCAGCGTATAAGCCAATAGTCTATTTGCTACAGACAATAAAAACGAAATTAGAAAACTTCCACATATCACAATTTTGGAATTCCAGTTCCAGTCAATGGAGTAAGTACGCCCCACTCTGTCTCTCCCACTGAATGCTGCTATAAAATCTGGAAACCAATGCATGAAGCAGCTATTTCAGGACTCTGAAAAACAAACAGTAGCAGGCAGATGGGGGAAGAAGACCAGAATTCAAAGTGCCACTGACCCAGCAGTGAGTTTCCTATTTTTCCTCCAGTATTCCCCAGCTTAGACTCAAGGCAGCCTCAAACCCAGAAAAGGGAGCCAGGTGTGGACAGAGAGCGCTCCAGGACAACCCCTCCAGTCCTGGCAGGAGAAGTGGGCAAGGGGATTCTTAACACTGTAAATATTGAGGGAAGTCTTGTTTTTCTGCTTTTAATTTTTTTCCTTCATTCTCTCATATCCAGACCCCAGGTAATCCTTAAGTGGTAGAGGCAACTGCAGCAGGAGCCTGTTGACACCCAAAACTCTGAGGAAAGGGGCTCTTCCTCTGTGATCAGAGGAACTACAGCTCCAAGAGGGTGGACCTGGACCTGCTTTTCTCTTTCCCCATCTTCCCAACGTTTGGCCTCGGACATGGGCACAGTTGTGGGAAGTAGACAGTAATAACTAAAGTGCCAACTTTCTGGACAGAGACCTGACGAGGGAGTTCCAGAAAACTGGAAAGTAACAAGGAGACAGCAGAAAGGGAAAATGAATCCATATGGTTGTTTATTAACTCAGGGCTCCCCCCAAGCTGTGCATGCGTGCCTCTGACCGTAAGACCATGACAAGTGAACTGTGGGACAGGTCACCACGCAGGTCCCAGCGCAAGCTGGCCGCTGGGTGGCATACACGGACAAAAGATCCAAACAGCACTGCAAAGGTTTTGAAACAAGTGGCATTGAATCCTCAACCCACAGAAGGCTGGTCACTTGCTGCCTGCATCCAATCATGTTGCCCGCCTTCTAAAACAAAACAAAACAAAAATCAACATTCTTCACAGGATTTAAACAAGACCAGAGTCTCAAAACACAATAAGCAAATGTCCAGGATATAATCCAAAATTACTTGGCATACAGAGAAGTAGGAAAATCTCAATTCACATGGAAATGGACAATCAGTAGATGCCAATGTGGAGAGGACACAGTTGTTGCAGTTATCAGATTGCAAAGCAGCTATGATAAAAATAGTCCAAGAAAAAAGGATGAACACTTTTGAAATGAATGGAAAGACAGAAAGTCTCACCAAAGAAACTGAAGATATAAAGAACCAAATGGAAAATTTAGAACTATAAAACACAACATCCAAAATGAAAAACGCATTGGATGGGCTCAATAGCAGAATGGAGCTGACAGAGGAAAAGAATCAGTGAACCCGGAGATAAATCAACAGAAATGACCACATCTGAACAACAAGAGGGGAAAAAAGGAACAGAACCTCGGGGACCTATAGGATAATACCAAAAGGCCTACTATTTGTGTGATTACAGAGTCCCAACAGCAGAGGAGAAAGAATGTGGAACAGAAAAAAGTATCTGAAGAAATAATGGCAGTCAACTTCCCATATTTGGCAAAAGACATAAATTTAAATATTTAAGAAGCTCAGCAAATCCCAAACAGAAAAAAATCAAACAAATCTATACCCAGATGCATCATAATCAAACTGCTGAAAACTAAGCAAGAAAAAGTCCTAAAAGAAGCCAGAGAAAAATGATGCATTATATATAGCAACACAATGAATCGAATGATGCAGATTTATCATCAGAAACCACGGAGGCCAGAAAGAAGTGGAATAACATTTTTAAAGTGCTGAAAAACAAACTGACAACCCAGAATTCTATAGCCACCAAAACTACCCTTCAGGAATAAAGGTGAAATAAAGACATTCTCAGATAAAAGAAAATTAAGAGAATTCATAGACAGCAGACCTGCTTCTAAGTGAAAGGCGAAAATTTCAAAACTTCAGACGAAATGGAAATGATACCAAAAGGAAACATGGAACATCAGGAACAAAAGAAGAGCAACAGAAATGGTAAAAATCTGGGTAAATACAATAGACAATTCTTCTTTTCTTAAGTTCTTTAAAATGTGCATGACGGTTGAGAGCAAAATTTATAACATTGTCTGATGGAGTTTCAATGTATATGACAAATAAAACAAGAGAGGAGGGTAAAGAGGTAAATAGACCTATGTGGTATTACTGTTTCTATATTTTACCTAAAATAGTAAAATACTAATTATAATTAGACTGCAAAACATTAATGTTAATTATGTGTAAAGTAATTCCTAGACCAAACATTTAAAAACTCTATATAAAGAGATATAGTCAAAACTTAGTAAATCAATTACAATGGGAATACTAACAAATATTGAAATAACCCAAAGAATAGAGGAAAGGGAAAACAGAGGAACAAAACACAGAGTGAACAACAGGAAATAAATCATAAAATGGTAGGCCTAAATCCAACATTTAATGATAACATTTAATGACAACATTAAATGTAAATGGTCTAAACACACACCAATTAAAAGAAGGAAATTGTCAGAATGGATTTTAAAAAATCAGACTCAACTATATGCTGTCTGTAAGAAACTCACTCCAAATGTAATGATATAGGTAGGTTAGAACAAAAATGATGGGGAAAGATACACTATACAAATATCAGTCAGAGAAAGCTGGAGTAGCTAAACTAATATCAGACAAAGGAGACTTCAGAGCATAGAAAATTACCAGGGATAAAAAGGTACATTACAAAAAAAAAAAAGATGCAATTCACTAAGAAGATATAATAATACTAAATGAGTATACAACGAATAATAGAGCCTTAAAATACATGAAGCAAAAACTGACCAAACTGAAAGAAGAAATGGACAAATGTAGTTGGAGACTTCAACACTCCTTTCTCCATAACCGATAGAACTAGTAGACATAAAATCAGCAAGAATATAGAAGTACTGATGGATCAAAGACCTGAACTTAAGACTTAAAACAATAAAACTCTTAGAAGAAAACATAGGGGAAAAGCTTCATGACACTGGATTTGTCAACGATTTCTTGATATGATACCAAAAGCACAGGAAACAAAAGTAAAAATAGATAAATTGAAATATACAAAATTTAAAACTTCTGTACATCAAAAGACACAATCAACAGAGTGAAAAGACAACCTGTGCAATAACAGAAAATATTTGCAAATCATACATCTGATCAGGAGTTAATATCCAGAATATATAAAGAACTCCTACACTAACAAAAAACAATCAGATAAATAACAGGCAAAGCACTTGAACTGACGTATTTCTCCAAAGATATACAAATGGTCAACAAGCACATGAAAAGATGCTCAACATCACTAATCATTCAGGAAATGCAAATCAAAACCACAAGGAGATATCACCTTACACCCATTAGGATGGCTACTATCAAAAAAAAAAAAAATGGGATTGTCTACATAGACAATCATGTCATCTGCAAATAGGGACAGTTGTTCCTTCTTTCCAATCTGTGTGCCTTCTATTTATTTTTCTTGCACTGGCAAGACAGCAGGATGCTGTCTACATCATTGCCTTGTTGCCCATCTTAGGGAGAAAGCATTCATTCTTTCACCACTAAGTATGTCAGCTGAAGATTTTTGGTAGATGCCCTTTTTGGGAGGTTGAGGAAGTTCCCTTCTCTTCCTAATTTGCTGGCAGCAAGATTTTTTTATAGATAAAGACAAGCTGACTCTAAAATTTATATGGAAAATCAAAGAAACGACAATGGTCCAAACAATTTTGAAAAAGAACTAAGTTGGAGGATTCACACTACTTGATTTAAGAATTACTATAAAGCTACAGTAACCAAGACACTGTAATATTAATGAAAGGATGGACACATAGATCAACGGAACAGAATAGAGAGCCCCAAAACAGATACACACAAATAAGGTCTGTTGACTTTTGACAAAGGTGGAAAAGCAATTCAATGGAGAAAGGATAGTCTCTTTCAACAAATAGTGTTGGAACAACTAGACACCATTAGGCAAATATGTGAACCTTGACCTAATGTTTTCACCTTGTGGGGCCGGCCCCGTGGCCGAGTGGTTAAGTTCGCGCGTTCCGCTTCGGTGGCCCAGGGTTTCACCGGTTCAGATCCTGGGCACAGACGTGGCACTGCTCGTCAGGCCACATTGAGGCGGCGTCCCACATGCCACAACTAGAAGGACGCACAACTAAAATATACAACTATGTACCGGGGGCTTTGGGGAGAAAAAAGGAAAAATAAAATCTTTAAAAAAAAGTTTTCACCTTGTATATAAACTAACTCACAAGGGATCATAGACCTAAATATAAAACACAAAACTTTAATTCTTAGAAGAAAACATGAGAAAAAATCTTCATGACCTCAGATTAGTTCTTAGATATGACATCAAAGGCACAATCCATGAGGAAAAATTTGATAAACTGAACTTCATCAAAACTAAAAACTTGTTCTGCAAAAGACATTAAGAGAATAAAAAGAGACAACACATACTGAGTTAAAATATTTGCGAGTCATAAATCTGACAAAGGTCTTATATCCAAAGTATATAAAGAATTCTCAAAATTCACTAAGAAAACAAACGTCCAATAAAAAATGGCCAAAGGACTCAAACGGATTCCTCACCAAAGAGAATATAGAGATGGCAAACAAGCTGTTTAGAGAACTGCAAATTAAAACCACTATTAGATGCCACTACACACCTATTACATTGGCTTTTAAAAAAAAAAAGACAGTACCAAGTGCTGGCCAGGAGGCAGAGCAACTAGAACTCTCATAAACTGCTGGTGAGAATGCAAAATGGTACAGCCACTCCAGAAAATTGTTCAGCAGTCTCTTATATAGTTAAACTTACACTTACCATATGATTCAGCAATTCTACTCCTAGGTATTGACCCCAGTGAAATAAAAAACTATGTTCAAACAAAAACTGTACATCAATGTTCATAGTAGCTCCATTCATAATAACCATAAATTGTAAACAATCCAAATGTCCTTCAACAGGTAAACGAATAAAGAAATTGTGGTACATACCTACAATGGAAAACTACTCAGCATTAAAAAGGAATGAACTATTGATAAAACACAACATGAATGAATCTCAGATGCATTACACTGAATGAAAGGTAGTCTCAAAAAGTTACATACTCTGATTCCATTTATATGACATTCTGGAAAAGACAAAACTCTAGTGATGGGGAACAGATGAGTGGTTGTCAGGGGTTGGGTGTGACTACAGAGGAGAATGAGAAGGTTTTGTGGGTTGATGAAACTGTTCTGTATCCTAATTGTGGTAGTGGTTACATGAACGTATATATGTGTTAAAACTTACAGAACTGTACACCAGAAAAAGTCAGTATTACAGTATTTTAATTTGAAAAATAGAGCATGTGGACATGTGCCCAAACCTCATAGCTTCTGTCAGTTTTTTATGCTCTCAGAATGAAAATGGTGTGTACTCCCTTATTAGATTTTTTTGTTGGTCGTTTAGTTCAAAACTGTGATATGACAAACTCTAAATCAGCTTTTAAATGCTGTTTCTTCCAGATTCAAAATGTCGGGAAAAAAGCCTTCAATTTTGCCACTCAATCATGAAACAAAACAAAAATAACTGAAGAAAAGAAACAGATCAACTTCCAAAATGGCAACCAAAACAAAAGCAAGACAGTCTACTGGACGAGGCCAACCAGAGAGCGCCTAAAGCCTAATGGGGCATAACGTCCAGACATTAGCTGTGTACTTAAGATTTGTGCACTTTTCTGTATGGATCCTGAACTTCCATAAAAGCTTCTTAAAATCCAATGTAATTAGATTTTAATGTAATGTAAGTCTATATTTACAACTCCAAAAAAACACTCCATGCCATAATCAAAAATAAGTTATAGAAGAGTATATATAATGTTCCATTTTTACAAGTATGCACACACAGGAACAAAGTCTAAAACAATATACAACTAAATCGTTAATGCAAGTCCTCTCTAGCTTATGAGCTAGAGAATGATTTTTACTTTTTTCTTCATTTTTCTATAGTAGTCTAATTTTTCTGAAACAACAGACACGAATACTTCTGTAATCAGAAAGTAAGTGTTTCCCATTTTGAAAAATAGCATTCCAGTTAAAAATGTGATGTTTCTATTACAGATCAATTTACGTGTGACTTACACTCTGTACTCCTGACATAAGGGAGCTTCGTAAGGCTCATAGAGTACCAGATTCCCAAAAGACACTTTACCAGGTGTGTGGCTTAAGAATGAAGAACAGAAGCATGGAATGAGCTTCTCAAGAGATGTGGTAACTTCTCTGGCGTCTCTGAAAAGAGCGGGGAAGGAACAGGCAAGTGGCAAAGGTATTTGGATAGAAGGAAGTGAGTGGTGGTGAAGAGGAAGAATGGCTCCTGACATGAAACAGAGGCAGAGGAGTGGACCGAGGGGGAGACCAGGAAATCTGGAAGAGGTGTGAAGGAAAGGGTGGAGCTGAAGCAAAGGCTTGTGATGGAGACAGTAACAGTTGCTTCATGGAAAGATCAGTACGCTCACGGATGCTCCTAGAGCTAACTGTTCCGTCCCTTTCCTCTCCCTTGTCTTCCCCGCCCCTAAAGGAAGTGACCCCAGGCTGTTCCTTGCACAGGGGTGTCATGCTCAGGGCCCTGGGTACATAAGGGGACTGGGCACCTGACCCAGGGGCAGCCAACCCCTGGCTGGCCAGGCACCTCTAATTTGGCCTGGCTGGTAAAGCTCCACCCAAATAGAGAGAGTGGTAATCAGGCCAATCAGAGGTTCTCTGAATTCAAAGGCAGTCAGCAAGTTAGTGTCAGAGAGAGCAGACAGACCTGGGATCAACATTTTAAATCATCTCTCGGAATATATTTATAATATGTATAAATATATCCCTATCATAAGATGCAATGCCTGCAACTTTGCCTGCGCGTTCTTTCATCATTCCTCTGACCTTTAAGAGTTGCTTTTCGGGTTATGCTATCATTTACAGAAAATACCTAAGTGTACACATTGCAGAGTCTGAAAGCTGTCCTGCACTTTTGTGCAGCTACTTAACAGTGAAATGTGGTTTCTTCCATAGGGCCTCTTAACACGGCATCCCTTACAGCAAGAGATTGTGTTTCCCACTGCAAACAAGTTAGGCAGCGATGCTTTTTACATGCTCCTCTCTGCAGTCTACTTACTCTAAAACAGTATTTTCCTCAGCCAGTTTTCTCTTCTTGGAAGCAACCAAGCAGAGGGTTCACATTTTATTAAGAAAACTACTTTCCTTTGCCATGGTTTTCAACCCTGACTCAGGCCCTTGACAAGACTTGCTCCCGGGATTCTTGCAGGTCGACAGCAGCCAGTCCTTGGCTACCTGAGACAGACACAGTGCCATATGCTACCCCCACAGTGGGCCCATGGCCCCTGGGCCCCGCCAGCCAGAGTGCTCAGACCAAGGCAGTCAGTGCTCAGGAGCCCCTGGCAGATAAGCCCCATGGACAGATCCCCAGCCATAAGCAGGCCCAGCTGGCAGGGGACGAAGCACTTGGCTGGCCTCAGGCTAGAAGGGGCCAGCACGGAGCTGGGCAGAGCACAGTCCTCTTGCAGATGTGATGAGGTCACAGTCCAGTCTATGAGGGGAGGACATGGGCCCTTTGTGACCCAGGAGCCACAAGCCGCCCTTGACCAGGCAGCTACAAAGAAACAAGCCAAGTCCCGGTGACTGAAGAACTGACTCAAGTAAAACCCCAAGATTCAGGAGGCCCAGCGGCTTGGCCCACCCAGGGTTCCCTCCAAGGCCTGGTTTACCTGGTCCTGCAGTGAACCCAAAGGAACCCATGCGTCTATTCCTGGCAACTCAGAGCGGACCAACGCTGCAGGGATGGGCTCGGCCCCGGGAGCTGCCCACCCGGTCAGCGAGGCCCCTCTGCACACACCCCCACACCCACAGGAACCCCCAGAGCAGAAGTTGTACCAGGATATCCGCACCAACCTCTACTACCCATCACCCGTCACCAACTGTTTGACAGATGTTCTAATGATAATTTAGGTTCTGAGAGGGACTGAAAGTTTTTAATTTCATCAACATGGGAGCTTTCGTCAAAAGCTAGCAAGCTACCTTTTTATCTGTATTCATTCAGTCATGTTGTACTGAATACATCATGATCTACATACCTCACAGACGACCACAAAAAACGCTGGCAAGCCCTGCACATGCTTATTAATTCAAAATAAATCTGTTCAAAATACTACATCTGGGAAACTAAATTTCAAGTTTACATTTTTGCTTCAGTTGGTCTTATTTAAAAATACACTCTGCTATCTAGCTTAATATAACAGCTAAGCCACGTCTCTAAAATAAGTTTTCCGATTGAATAATCAAGACATAAGCAGCTCCATAAAGCACCTTTGTAACAGTTAGAAACAGATCCCAAGCTGGGTGGAAGCTTGGTTTAGCAAGAGGTTAGCAAATTACAAATGGCAGCCCCAGGGCTGGCCCTGTGGCCTAGTGGTTAAGTTTGGTGCGCTCTGCTTTGGCGGCCCAGGTTCAGTTCCCAGGCGCAGACCTACAGCACCTGTTGGCAGCCATGCTGTGGCGGCGACCCACAAATAAAATACAGGAAGACTGGCACAGATGTTAGTTCAGGGTGAATCTTTTCCAGAAAAAAAAAAATGGCACTCACTCTGGGCTGATGAATTGGGAACAGACAACCCTTCCTTGCAGTGGACGCTGCCCAGTGCCAGGGCATGTGCCTTGGCAAGCAGAGCACGCAGGCTGGACCTCAGCCTCCCCCACCATCTCAGCTAAATCCACTGCGCAATGTGCAACCTGCCCAACTGTACAAAGCAGCCTTGGACAACAGAGATTTAGAGCAGGATGTCAAGGACTTTCTTTGTTCCTCTATGACAATAATATTGCTGAACTAATCTGGCTAAATCCTGCATTTGGCAGGTCTTGATGATCTGTGCGTTAAGTAGTAAGAAGGTTACTGTTATAAACAGGCAGATTTTTAAAAAAAAATTTTAACTTTGTTTTCATTTATATTGATCTGGTCAGAGACACAATGGTAGATTTCATAGTCCATTTAAAGAAATTTAAAAAAAAAGAACTGCTGGTTTCCTACAGACTCCATGGAGCTAGACACAAAGGACCCATTACAGGCCCTGCTGGGCTCTCCCAGGCTTCCCTCAACCTGGCAATTCGTCATTCTTTGTGGGCTGCTCTCACCTACCTAGTGTGGCAGCCCCCGGGCCCCTCAAGTCCCAGACCAATAGCTGAAGCTTTTCCAAAGCATCCAGTGACGGTGAGGCGTGTGCAGTGTCTCCCCAGCTACCTCACCAAAACCACCCTCGAGCACCACAACACCAGTAACACTCTCATCACACCTCCACCACCATCACGCGTTTCAGGACCAGGCAAAGAGCCACGTGGATGTATTCACCTGCGACAAGCGCTGGTCTGTTCTCCCAGTTTCAGCTCCAAAACCATACTGTAAAAAAATACACACCAATTTGCTGGCAAATTATCCTGATCTCAATTTATTATCAGAGAAATTAAGGAAGTAAAAGGCAATTTTATATCTACCAACATCGGAGTTTTGTTACAATCCAAACTTTGGGGCTCCCAAGTCAGCTGCCCAGCCCAGTACCTTCACTGGGCAATTTGCCTGGGCTGGTTAAATACCTGCATTTTAAACAGAACATCACAGGCAAAGACTTAATTTCTCATGTACAGTCTTTCCTACATCTACTATCCTAAAAAAAACGCCTGAGGGTACTTACTATGCATGTGCCTCTCCCCATCATCACATAAAGAATAAGATGATCATCAGAGGGGCCGGCCCTGTGGCCACTGAGTGATTGAGTTTATGCACTCCACTTCGGCAGCTCACGGTTTTGCTGGGTCAGATCCTGGACACGGACATGGCACGGCTCATCAAGCCATGCTGAGGCGGCATCCCACATGCCACAACTAGAAGGACCTACAACTAGAATATACAATATGTACTTGGGGGCTTTGGGGAGAAGAAGAAGAAGAAGAAGAAAAGATTGGCAACAGATGTTGGCTCAGATGCCAACCTTTAAAAAAACAAAAAGAAGAAGATTATCAGAATTCACAGAGCAGTCCCACATCTGGCTTCACAGTACGGAATCAAACTATCGCCCCGTCGCAGCAGCTGAGTCACGCCAGCCTGAGGCTCAGGTTCCGGGGCCGCCAACCAACTGGGCGGCCACAGGGAAGTCACAACTTCTCTAGGGGTCAGATTCCTCACCCATAAAACAAAGGAGGGGCACAAAGGGATGGCTCCATCCAGTCTAAAATTCTGAGTGAGTTTCATGATGTTTTGAGCCATCTCGAACCACCATTATTGATTTATACCATGCTCTCACCTCGCTATGGACTGAATTGTATCCCCCTCGAATTCATATGATGAAGCCCTAACTTCTAATGTGATGGTACTTGGAGATGGGGCCTTTGGTAGGTAATTCGGGTTGGATAAAGTCATGAGGATGGAGCCCTCACGGGATTAGTGCCCTTATAAGAAGAGAGAGATCCTTCTCTCTCTCGATGCACGCACAAAGAAGAGGTCACTGAGCACCCAGCAAGATGATGGTCGCCTACAAGCCAAGAGAAGAGGCCTCAGAAGGACACCTACCTTGCAGGCATCTTGCTCTTGGACCAGCCTCCAGAACTATGAGAAATAACTATGTGTTGTTTAAGCCACCCACTCCACAGTGTTTTGTTACGACAGACTAAGACACGCCTTCAACAGGAATTAGCTGTTCTTCTTTTCTTCCTGGATTTGGAACTTGTCCCAAACCAATACATCAAACTGAACCTGGATGAGTGGGTGAGCGCGTACCAGGCAGCCGAGTGTTCATACTGGGAACACTAAACAGGAGAAAACTGTGTCTCTGCCTTGCAGGTGCTTATAACCTTACTACAATAGACTGCAGGTATATCCAAATCCGTTCAGAGCCAGAGAGCGAGGGGTGTATATATGTAATGCAAGCTGGTGCTCTATCATAGGACATCACAGGACACAGAACATCAATCAGAACAAAGAACAACCCACGAGGATGGGCACGGGAGGGCTAGGAGGAAGAGGGTGGGGAAAAAGGATAGGGGACCCTGCCTCACGCCAGCCCACTGACTCCTGGGGTATCTTCTGGCTGGGCAAAGGGCTGGGACAGCCTTGCAGCAGCCACATGTTATTGTGGTGAACAAGGCGCTTCCAGCCAGGCTGAGGTGACAGGTTTACGTGGAGACAACACGAATGGGAGTGAGTGGACCAGAACCTGGCTGGATGAGGTGGGACCCATTGGCATTAAGGAGAACAGCTGGTGTTCACCGAGTGCTTTCACGGCCAGGCTCCACGCGAGGCACTTTTCATTCAACCCCACACCAACCCTATGGTGGCAGGTAACCCTCGTACCTGTGCTCCTCACCACCCTGGCCTGACTCAGGTCCCTAAAGGCCAGGCTGAGGCCTAGAGCATGGACCTAAGTGGAGGTGATCAAGATCTATTTTTGTGAAGAAAAGTGACGAGGGAAAAACAAGAAAAACAACAACAGGGAAATCTAGAGTAGGGTGCAGGAGGCCATAAAGGAAGCTCCTCCAGCAACCCAGCAGCGCAAGGATCACCCATCAGGCTGGAGAAGCAGAGGAAACGGAGAGAAAGGGACGAAAGAAACTGGGATGTTCTAACATGCAAGGGGTGGATTAAAAATCCAGCCCATTCAGGCCCCTCCCCATAAATCTCCCATCTCAGGATAAATTGTGAAAGATTTTGAAATGGACCAAAAAGATCACTGAAGATCTTCAACGGAACAATAGGATTTATTAGAACATAACTTTCCAAGTTACCTGACCCTGAGATTTGTGCCTTTCATTGTCTGAGATATTTTGTAACTCTGTTAAGTTGTATATAACTAACAGCAACGCAAATGATTCCTTCTGCAGACAGGCAAATGAACTGTCCGGCAGAGGGACAACAGATTCTGCTCAAAGCCAGAGTTGCATCTACTTGAACTTCATTTATTGGTGGGGGTGGGGGGGTGTGTGTGTATGTATCTACTCTTTGAATTTTCCTTTGAACAAGATGTAGTATCTTACTAGTTCCCTCATTAACTCATAAAATCTTTTATATTTGTATAAGAGTCATGATTTTATCTTTTAAAAATTATCCTTTAGTACTGACAAACAAGTTAAAGTCCAGAAGGGTGCCAAGACTCTGTATCAGCTTCTCTAAGAAGGGAAAAACGGTTCCAGGGGCCAGTAATTCTTCCTCCCCCAAATACTCTGAAGTCAGCTGGCTCGAGCAAACAGGATGATAATCAAGTCTCAATTTTTACCTCTCAACCCCTCCTCCACCAGCTAACATGGTCTCCAACTTCTTCAGGACTTTCATTGGCTCTGATCTCTGCCATTCTTAAATTTCATTGATAATCCAAACAGCTAGAAGAGAAGGGCTGAGGGGCCTCCCTCTGTAAGGAAACTATCACCTCTCTCAACTCTGACAGATGTGACCCATGTAATGTGCAAGACCTGGAAACCAGAAGGGCTCTCAAGGCTGGTGGACCCACCAGGAATGGTGCCAGCAGGAGAAGGGAAATAGAAATGGACTAAGTCCCTGTAGATGGGAAAGACAAGTGATGTTGGAAAAACGCTCATAATCTGCCTGATGGCTGCAGAAACAGACACACACAGGGATTCCAGATGTGGTCTCTGAAGGTAGGCTGCATAGCTCCCCGGGGGCCAACGGTGGGGACCTTGAGTGAGTTACAGATCTCAATAAGCCTCTGTTTCCTCATCTGTAAAGAGCCTGCCTCACAGGATTGCTGTGAGCATCAATGAGACAACACATGTAAAACACTTAGCCGTCTAGCACATGCGCAATGTTAGCTTCAGGGTTTGTTTGTTTTTTTTATTGAGAAATGAATTTAATGTAATGTAAAATAAAAACAAGGAATATAATAAATACAGCAAGTCATGATTTTATCTTTTAAAAATTATCCTTTAGCACCAACTAAATTTCCACCTCTTAACTCCCATTTGTCATGTCCTTTCTACCCCCGGTGCCGAAAGACCAGCTGAGTCCTCATTTCTCACCTGAACTACTCAGTCTCTTACGAGGCCTTGCTACTATCATCTCAGCCTCTTCAGAGCCATTCCTCACACTCTCTAACCCAGTGACATCCCACAGCAATATGTGAGCCACACAGGTAATTTTAAATTTTCTAATAGCCATGGTTTTTAAAGTAAAAACAGGTGGAGTCAATTTTAATAGTATATTTTATTTATTTATCATTTGAACATGTAATCAATATAAAAAAAATTGAGATATTTTACTTTTTTTTCCCCAATTACACTTTTAAAATCCAGCATGTATTTTATACTTATGCACATCTCAACTCCTCCTAGCCACATTTCAACTGCTCAACAGCCACAGCTCTGTTCCCCATCTCTTTCAGAAAATCCACATTCATTAGCCTAACAAATCAGGCCCTTTCTAATCTGGGTCCTCATGGCTCCCCATGCCCTCCCCCTCCCATACTTTTGCCTGGTAAACCACACCTGGTTCACCTGCTTACCACTCCTTTCCTGGGCTTGCCCTCAACTCCCAGCATCTGGTATATTCCTGCTCCACAAGACACGCCACACCTTATGCCAGGCACCAGCCGTTCAGCTCTCACATGTGAAGGTGCCCATTTCCCAAGAGGGCTTCCTTGCCAAGCCCACTGTCCCCAGCCTCTACTGGAGAACGGTTTGTGTACTTTCTCTGCCCCATACCAAACCCTCACCCCCCAAATGGACTGTGAACCTCTTGGAGGCAAGCATTTTTGTCCTATTTATGTATGTCTAATAGTACTGGCCAGCCTCGGCATTCAAACATATATAAAGTATCGATTTTTTTAAAGCGGAAGAATGTGTTAGAACTTTCACCAACATCTAGCTACTGATCTTGATCTGACTCTGAAGTTATTTAGCCAACTCAATCTCAAATTATACACATGTAAAGGGTTTGGACCAAAAATGGTTGAGAGAGAGTAGACAAGCTAAAGAAGCAACCACCGCTGGAAGAGCCATTGTTCCTGGGGTGGTTTTTTGTTTTTTTTTTTTTTTTCCATTGGCACAAAAATCTTTTAGCCTTAAACTGTTTTTCATAGCTGTGCTGGAATAAACGGGAAACCACAAAAATGAAGGCTTCCACTGCGTCAGTCCTCAAATCATAGTGGCAGGAAAGAAACCATCCAAAACTATCCACATTTGATTAAATTCTGAACATTTTAAGTGTTTATTAACCCATTTAATTCCCAAATTTAACCAAGCATTTGAAATGTTCAGAGACAAAATTCTGGATTACAGTACTTCCTACAGCCCTCTCAGCCTCCGGAAGATCGAGGTCTCCCTTCTCAGGCCTCGTTGAACGGCTCTTCTTTTATTTTAAGCAGAGAGCTTTATAAAAACCACCACCAGGACCCTCAACCTCAATCCCAGTTGGGCCTTATTCTCTACACGTTAAGTGTCTACTCTAGTGGTTCTCAAAATAGTGGCTGGGCAGATCCTGTGCGACCCTCTCTCCCAACAGGTTAATCAGAAAGCAGACAACTTCAATAATAATTACAGAATCCCCGGTTTTCATTTTACACTTTTCAAAGAAAAAGCTTGGCAAAGCCTCTTATGGTTCTCCCCCCGCTTTACAAAAATCTGTCTCCTAAGCAAAAGCTTCTGTTTCCTAGTAGCAATACACACACTTTTAAAAACGCAGTAAAATAAAAAATAATCACAATGGCATTTTATGTCCATACTTTCTCCCCAATATTTTCCACTTAGAACAGAGTCTAGAAGTTTATAAGTTTATTTATTTATAAATATATAAATATATATTATCTTTCCCTTGTGGATCTCAGGTTTTCAAATAATTTGACCTTACAAACTATGTTAAGTAATAATCCATTATTTTTTTCTTTTATTAAACAGATTGGTACATTCAGCTGTTTATGCGCGCCTTGCTGTGTGCCGATACAGCAGGGAACGCACACCCAACACCTCAGCTCTCACCAAGCTGATACTGCAGCTGGGGGGGTAAACGCTATGAGGAAAAGTAAAGTGGGGTTAGGGGGACAAAGAGTGGAGACGGTTGGGGGCGTCACACTTCACAAAGGGTGGTCAGGGAAGGTCTCTGAGCAGAACACAACAGCCGTTCTGACGACACAGCCAAGTGGGCATTTCTGGGAAGGGCGGGCGGGGCAGAGGATGGAAGAATAAACCTCAAATGCAAAGACCCTGAGGCAGGAACATGTTATTCAAAACGTTAATCGAAGCTTCTGATCAACACAAAATAATCATTGCCATAAAATTCTAGTCAAAGAAGAAACTGGCCTTATTCTGTTTAATGCAGTGATATTAGACTTTTTGAAATATAATTAGTACCCAGCCCCTCAGTCTGACTCTCAATCACCCGTTTCTACGTTAATAAACTCTAGGGCTCCCAGGGGACCCCCCTCTGAAAACTAGCGGCAGACCTCATCATTTTATTATGGGAAAAGACAAGGCCACACATGAGAGGTGCTCAGAGGAGGGCTGGGCTCCCCTTTAAGCGAGAAGTTTTCACACAAAAATCCTCCCCATCAAGAAGTTAAACTGCTTAAAAATAAAATGGTTTCCAAATACTGAAAAAGCAAGATCTTCTCCCGAAGGAGGTGTCGCTTTCTGAACTCTGTGCCTTTCCACTCATCTATCCCCTCTTTAGCCAGCAGCAAGCCTGCTCCCAGACCTGGACCACTCTGAACCGACCCTCTGAAAGGTTAACTTGCCTTGGGGCCGGCCCGGTGGCACAGCAGTTAAGTGCACACATTCTGATTCTCGGTGGCCGGGGTTCCGCCGGTTCGGATCCCGGGTGCGGACATGGCACCTCTTGGCAAGCCACGCTGTGGTAGGCGTCCCACATATAAAGTAGAGGAAGATGGGCAAGGACGTTAGCTCAGGGCCAGCCTTCCTCAGCAAAAAGAGGATTGGCAGCAGATGTTAGCTCAGGGCTAATCTTCCTCAAAAAAAAAAAAGAAAAAGAAAAGAAAGTTTAACTTGGCTCTTCACCACCACATGAGATGCTGAAGCTGTCCCCTTGGCCAGGACTGCCTTGCTCTCTGGATCTCTGGTTCTCTACCTCTTCCAGACTACCATTCCTCCCTCTGGGCCCTCTGATCTCCCACCTTGCTAATGCATCCAAATCCCAGCTCATCTCACCCTACTTTTTATATCTCTTGCACACACAGCCTGTCCCCAGGAATAATCTTATTTTCCAAACAAAGATACCAGGACACACCGTCAGTACACGAATACCTGTTATACGAATTGCCAGAATTTCAATGCTTGGAATATTTCATAATTTGAAGTAAAATAATGTTTTTTTTAAACTTAGAATGTACTTATACATAGTCTGATGAGACAGCACAGGAAACTGGGACTGTCCGGGAAAATTTAGCATCTCTGATCACAGTCACAGGCCTTTGACCATTGCCCTATTCTCTAACAAACAACTTGATTTTCCAAAGAAATCTGACATCATCCTACAAAAGGATCTGAGGCTACTTCCAGGAATAATGATAAAGAGGCAGTGATAGCAGCTGTGGGTTGAAGGCCAGAATGCTGGTATATCCAGGTTATTTCAACTGCTCAGGGAGCGAACAGGACCATCAAGGAAAATAATCAGCCTTGGCTGCTCTAAGACCTCAGCCCTTAATGGAGTGGATCAGGTACATGCAGAACTCCCTACCGCTAGAAAGAAAACAAGCCTCTCTGGAGCACCCAGGTGGCATCCATTCTACCAGGAGCGAGAAGTGTCGTGGACCTGGCAGGGCACATACACTCTTGTCTCACCTCCTCTAAGTGTCCTCTGAGGTGCCATGACCTGAGAAAGGCTCTTACCACATTCTTTCTTTTTTTTTTTTTTTGAGGAAGATTAGCCCTGAGCTAACATCTGCTGCCTAGCCTCCTCTTTTTGCTGAGGAAGACTGGCCCTGAGCTCACATCCGTGCCCATCTTCCTCTACTTTATATGTGGGACGCCTGCCACAGCGTGGGGTGCCAAGTGGTGCCATGTCCACACCAAGGATCTGAACCTGGTGAACCCCGAGCCTCAGGAGCAGAATGTGCGCACTTAACCGCTGCGCCATGGGGCCGGCCCCTTACCACTTTCTAATTAAGAACAAAGGTTCTCTAGGGCTGTCAGGAAGGAATTAATTTGGCCCTGTGATCCAGGAGGAGCCAGAGGGTCTTACTAAGCTCACCGTTTGCCACTGGTAAATACTTGTGGGTAAGCACACTGGAGACTTGGGGTAAACTGAGACCTTCAGGCAACGCCAGAGGCAGAAATGCCCACCAAGTCCACAATTTTTTAAATGTTCAGAAATCTAATCATATTGCCCTTTGATCTAGTAAAAGCACTCCTTGAAATTCAACAAAAAAAATAATAAAAATTCAAAGGAAGAATGCAGGACATTTACTGAAGCATTCTTCCCAATAGCAAAAAATTGGAAACCATGATCTTGTGCAGCCTTTGGAGGGGAAAATTCCAAAGATCTTTTCATTTGTGTCCATCACACTAAGATTTTTTTCCCTAATTTCCTTTAATGTTGCAATGTTTTCTTATTGAGGTATAACTGTCATATGACATTATATTAGTTTCAGGTGTACAATATGATTCAATACTTGTATATACTGCAAAATGATCATCACAATAAGTCTAGTTAATATCCGTCACCATATGTAATTACAAAATTTTTTCTTGTGATAAGAGTTTTTAAGATCTACTCTCTTAGCAACTTTCAAATATGCAATACAGGATTATTAACTATAGTCACCATGCTATGGTACATTACATCCCCATACAACGTTTTAATTAATGAAATGAGGGTAATTCCTTCCAAATGGAAGAAATTTTGCCATTAGTATCAACAAATAAATTAAGCATCTGCTATCGCGTGGAATGCTTGTTTTCGTACAGGGAAATGTTTTGAAAAAAAATTAAGCTTCGAGTTTCCTCAAGAGGTCTGTATTATCGAAATCATTCTCCCCGAGGGCCTCCAAATTACAAAGTAAGGAGAGCAATAAAAGGTTAAAGATTATGGTCAGTATATTAGCTTTAAGTCTAATCTATACTAAGCTAGAGCTAATAACAGCTAATGTTTTAGTAATTTCTGAAGAGAAGATATTTGCATGTGGCATACGATTCAAAAAGCATGAAACTCATACAGTGAAAAATAAGTCTCCCTTCCAGCCTGGCCCCCGGGCACCCAGTTCCCAGTCTGCACCACTGCGGTGATATTCTATAGTGCCAACACGCTGGTACGACGTTGTACGTGAGACAGACTTTGCTAAGGACTTTGTATGGAAAGCTCATCAGTGCAGGCAGGGCTGTCATCAGCCCCAATTTATAAGTGAGGAGACCAGCATGTGGCCTAAAGTGAACAAGCAACTGGCCAAAAGTCTCATGGTGACAAGAGACATAAAGTCCACACTCTTGGAACTTGTCCCCGTCCCACTCGCAACATGCACACACGCGCACACACACCCCTCAACAAAAGTGAATTCATGTTATGTTGTTCCCTGTGCCCTGAACACTTTTTCACCATCCTTCACCATCGCTTTGCCTGGATAACCTGACTTTCCATATAAATTTTAGAATCAGCTTGTCTCTAACTAAAGAATCTTGCTGGGATTTTGAGATTATCTCAAACCTATAGGTCAGTTTGTGGAGAACTGATATTTTAATAACTATATTGAGACTTCCAATCCACAAACACAATACGTCTGTCCACTTACTTAGGTTGTCTTTGATTTCCTTCTTTGGTGTTTTGTAGTTTTCAGCGTGCAGATCCTGTATGTTTTGTTAGATTTAGAACTAAGTATTTCATTCTTTTCAGAGCTATTGTAACTGATATAGGTTGCTTTTTTAAAAAAATTCAGTTTCTGATGATTTATTGCTAGGATATAGAAATTTGATTCATTTTTCTGAGTTGACCTTGTATCCTGCAACCTAACTCACTTATTACTCCTAGGAGCTTTTTTACAGATCCCCATGGGATCGTCTACAGAGATGATCATGCCATCTGCAAACAGGGACAGTTGTTCTTTCTTTCCGATCTGTATGCCTTCTATTCATTTTCCTTGCGCTGGTCAGCACTTTCAGCAGGATGCTGAATATGAGTGGTCAGAGTAGACATCATTGCCTTGTTCCCCATCTTAGGGGGAAAGCATTCATTCTTTCACCACTAAGTATGTCAGCTGAAGACTCGGTAGATGCCCTTTTTTGGGTGAGGAAGTTCCCTTCTCTTCCTAGTTTGCTGGCAGCATTTATCATGAATGAACGTTAAATTTCATCAAATGTTTTTCCTGCATCCATTGACAGAATCACGTGTTTTTTCCTTCTTTAAGCTGTTAATATGGTGGATTACACCTATTGATTTTGGAAAACTGAACGAGTCTTTCGTTCCCGGGATAAATCTTAACTGGTTGTGGTGTACTATTCTTTTTACCTAATACTGCTGGATTTGATTCCCTAGTATCTAGTTGAGGATTTCTGTGTCTGTGTTCATGAAGATGATTGCTAATAGTCTTTTCTCGAACTGTCTTTGTCTGTTTTTGTAAAACAGACGTGTACTAGACACTTTTCTGAGGTTGTGGATAATTTTACAATTTTTAATCATCATAACAACTTATGAGGGGTTTTATCTTTGCTTTTCTGCTAGAATTTATTTAATTCCAAGTTCTTGACCAGGAAGACAACTTCCAAAGATAACAATAATCTTCCTAAGGGAAAATGAGACTGTTTTATAAGGAGGCACTTTCAGGTAGACCTGAGAATTCAACGCAGTGAAACCTACTATCTCACCTGCCATCAGCTCCATGCCCGGCCCCGCCCCGCCCCAGCACACTCCGGAGGAGAACAGAGACATGACGCTGTGCCGACTGGCTTGAGATGAAAAACTGACAAGGTTTCCAGCAAATCAGAGATATATTACCCAACCCTGAATGCAAATATTCACATCTATCATTGAGTTACCTCAGATAGCACCTATCACACATTAACCCTTTAATTCTTACAATTCCTAAAATGCTCAGTCATTATCACCCACATTCTACTGTTGAGGAAGCCAAGACATGATGGGGTTAAGAGATTTCAAGGAAATCAGAGGAACTACAATTTGAATTTAAATATCTACTACCCAACTTTCTTATAAAAATTTCTAAATAAATAAATGCAAGGCAATGTCCAAAGGTCAATCAGGCATGGGAGGCGCTCAAGAAAGGGATCTGAAGCAAAAGACCTCCCTAGGGTTCTTTTGGGAACTGAAATGCTGCTTCTGTTCTTAGCACTTTAAAAAAATTTTTTTTAATTTATTTATCTATTTTTGAGGAAGATTAGACCTGAGCTAACATTCGCCGCCAATCCTCCTCTTTTTTTTTTTTTTTTTTAAAGATTTTATTTTTTTCCTTTTTCTTCCCAAAGCCCCCCGGTACATAGTTATATATTCTTCGTTGTGGGTCCTTCTAGTTGTGGCATGTGGGACGCTGCCTCAGCGTGGTTTGATGAGTGGTGCCATGTCCGCGCCCAGGATTCGAACTGACAAAACACTGGGCCTCCTGCAGCGGAGCGCGAGAACTTAACAACTCGGCCACGGGGCCAGCCCCGCCAATCCTCCTCTTTTTGCTGAGGAAGACTGGCCCTGAGCTAACATCTGTGCCCATCTTCCTCTGCTTTATACATGGGACGCCTGCCACAGCGTGGCTTGACAAGCAGTGTGTAGGTCCGCACTCGGGATCTGAACCGGCGAACCCCAGGCTGCCAAAGCAGAACGTGCAAACTTAAGTGCAGTGCCACTGGGCTGGCCCCCTGTTCCTGGCACTTTTGAGAAGGCCCACCTCCTCCCTGGGAAGGGAAGTGGGCAGGTCCCTTGGGAGAGGAGCAGGCCACCACACACTAGCTGCACACCTAGGAACCGCACAAGGCCACTGAGAAATCAAAGCTCTTGTCAGTCTATCACTTCAGCAGTAAAAGTCACCCAAAAGGTCGCCAGGCTGCCCAAAGACCACAAAAATGTCCTTGGACTCAAGGTCTCCAGCTCCACTATGTGGAACAACTCCAAATGATGTGTTCAGGAGGTAGTAAAGAGCACACCCTGACACTAGACTGCCTAGGTTCAAACCCAAGCTCCACCACACACCAGCCAGGTGACCGTGAACAAGTCACATCTCTGTGCCTCAATTTTCTCATTCATAAAATGGGGGTGACAACAGTAGAGTAAGCACTCACTAAACGATGCCTGTTGTTGTCATTGTTCAGAAAGTCTTGTCCAATCCAGGGCCTGTCCTCTTCTGACACTGCCCTTAAATCATGACATCCCCTCCCCCATCCCAAGAGCAAAACTCTGCTTTCAGCCAGGTTGATGCAACAAAACAATAAGGAACAGCAAAAGGTCTCCATTAACTACTTCATTAAATGATGTCTGGGAGCTAAAAAACAATAACCTCTCACAGGATCGGCACCCTAAGGAAGAAGGTAACTCAAATCAGTAGTTTAAACCAACTCTCCTTCCACCAAGAGTACATTTTTATTGTTTGATAGAACCACAGGAGACATTCTCCCCAACTAAGAGAGATGTATGAGTTTTATTTTCAAAAGATATAACGTATGAAAATGCACTGATTAATTTTCATAATATTTCAGGTTAGTTTTACTATCAAATAATATGCCATTTAAAATATCAATTTAACTTTTAAATCACTAGGAAGTAAACTGTCTTTAATTCAAATGTATAATTATAGTTTAGGGGTGGAATTTTCGCCAAGTTTCTTTAGAAACAGGAAATATTAATTAGCAACAGTGATAGCTAATCTTTATTACACACTAAGTACCTAATAAGCTAGGTGCTAATTTCTACATATTACCTCATTCTCTTAATCCTCTGATGGAGGTACCGGCTCATTTTACAGAAAAACCTTAGCCTTGAGGTGGACTCTTAATGGTTCTGATAGAGAAGTGACTGCTAGCACCTATATGAGGTTTTAATATTAAACTGATAGAAATGCAAGTCTAGAACTTTAATGTGCAAATAAATCACCTGGAATCTTGTTAAAAATGCAGATTATG
This sequence comes from Equus quagga, assembly GCF_021613505.1. Classification (NCBI taxonomy): domain Eukaryota; kingdom Metazoa; phylum Chordata; class Mammalia; order Perissodactyla; family Equidae; genus Equus; species Equus quagga. The sequence goes on from NC_060279.1 coordinate 61,268,310, forward strand.
ATTCAAAAGGCCTGAGGTGAGGCCTCCATGGTTCTACCAAGCTCTCAGGTGCTGGCAAGGCCGCTGTTCAACGGACAACACTTGAAGCAGCAAGGACCTACAGGTTATCACAGGCCAGCCACAGGCCACCAAAAATGTCTACCAAAACTGAAATGAAAAAAGTCAAAATTTTCTCAAAAACCATAAGTCAACCATAATATAAGTTCTACTATAAGAATTATATTATCTAATAACATAAGAATTAGAACTTATATTTTCCATATTTCTTGATGGGATCCTGAGCTTTGTAACATGTCAGAAATATCTTAACGACTTCTTGTATAGAGTCCAATTTCTTGGAGTTTTGTGGGGTTTTTTCCCCCATAAACACCCCGATTTTTATCATGGCTGAAAAGCCAAGTACATGGAAGGCTGTTTCGAGTTGCCATCCATACCCTTCAAGTAGGTCCCTTTCCTTCACTCACCCAAGCATTATCTCTTCCTGTTTAAATTCTGGAAATTAGACAAATAGCAGAGTTAGACAAGATTTTAGGGGCTGGGCCCCAAAGTTCTTCCAGATGAAAAGTAAAACTCTATAACAAAACAGCACCTTACCAGAAGGCAATGATAAATACCACTGGCTTCCATTTCTGGCCTTAGGTGACAAAGTGCCAGCAATGACGTAATAATTAACATTTTATACAAACTACTGGCTTTCAATTCTTTTACCAGATCCTCTGAGTGAGCAAGTTCTATTTACTTTCAAAAGTCCACAGAGTAAACAAAACAAGGTACTTCACCAGGGCCTCTATTCCCCCTGGGTCCAAGTTCATGCCCTGCTCTTTCTTATTCATTTCTGATTATCTGTGCCGTCTGCAAACATTGGCTAGGCTGCCTCTTTTAAAAAGCAGTCATCCACCTCCCCCACCTCTTCCATTCTCTGCTAATAGCAATACCTAACTACAGAACCAATGTACCTCTGAGAACATTCCAGTTTACCAGATAAGGTCAGTTTAAAATTCCAGAGAGGGAGAACCTGCACCATTTGTCTTTCTTTAGAGCCCTTCAAAAATACCCTCTGGCAATCAGCAGAACAAGCCTTTCACCCAAGAGAGAGATAAAAGAGTCTATGATTCTGCAATTTACAAACACTGAGACCTTTATTTAAAGCGTCCACATATTATATTATTCCCAAGGAATGTTTACCTATGTACTCAAGTAAGCGCAAGCAGCCCAATGCTTGGAAGAAACAGAATGCACATACACTGCAGCTCGGTGCAAATGGCTTCTCTGGCCGAGAAGTCTATAAAGTTTTGCTGCCAGGCCTCAGAGGAAGGCCTACCTGTGACAGCGAATATCCGGACACAGTTTTTTCTGAACTGGAGCATGCCCCGTCCACAACAGAGCTAAGCAACTGCCCAGAGTGGCCTGTTACGAAACCACAAAAGAGGGGCAGAGCTGACAGGCCCCTGTCCTGAACACCCTGGAAACTAAAAATAAGAATTCTGAGAAATGAGCTCTACTATAGACAAGCCCAACAGAAAGTTCTCTGTTTCTGTTACCTCCAAAACTGGCTGCCCTCCCAGAGTGATTTAACTCTGGGTACCAATTGGGCAATGCCAGCACCGTGCTGAGGAGGATTCAGGGATGCTGGTTCTGTCTTCTAGGTTAAGAGGAATCAAGCCTCTGCAGTATAAATTGGAGGCTTTTTGGCCAGATCTGAGCTTCCCCACTGCACCTAGGCTACATGCCTCCGTTCAACAAACATTTATTGAACGTCTACCATATGCCAGCACTCTGCCAGGCGCCAGGGAGGAAACCAAACCACAGTGACCAGTGCTGAAAGCAGAGACAGACAAGGACCGACGGGAGGATGGAGCCTGTGCGGGCCCGAAAATCTGCCACAAGTTGCCATGACCAGAGGTACCCTGGGGACAGCATGACCCCCGCGCCGGGCTCCGCGGACCACCAAGCCCAATAATGAAACAGACTCGCGATGGCGAAGGCGGGAGTGGACAGGTAGGCCCCAGGGCAGGTGTCCAGGTGGGAGGTGCACACCTGAGGCGGCAGGGCTGCAGAGAGCAAGGTCCCCAGGGGGAGGCGGGAGGGCGGCCTGGGGACCCGCGAGGGAGAGGGGGCGCGAGGCGCGGGGGTCTGGCGCGGGAAGCGGGTGCGCGACGGAGGCCGGCCAGGCCTGCGCCCCCGAAGCGGGAGCGGGGAGGGAAGGCGCGCGGCTAGGCCGCCCGCCGGCACCTGGGGCCCCGCCCAGCACCTACCACTTGGGCGACCTTGAGGCAGCCGAGCGCGCCACGCAGGTAGTCGGGGTCGCAGCGCAGGCCGGCCAGCCCGCGGCGCTGGCTCACCGGCTCGGTGGTGGGCTGGTACGGGCTGCTGGCGCCCGAGATCATGGAGGTGCTCGAGGCCTCGCCCTCGAAGCCGTCCAGCTCCTCGCCGCCCCGCATGCTGCCGCCCGGCCCGGGCCGCCTCGCGCGGCCGGCCCCCGGCGCCCGGAGCTGGCGGGCTCAGCGGGGCCGCCGCATCGCCGCCACCGCCGCCCGACT
>NC_060279.1:61271249-61385969 GCF_021613505.1 Equus quagga
GGGGCGGCGGCCGGCGGCGCGGGGCCTCGGGAGGGTGGGGCGGGGCGCCGTCCCCTCCGGCCCCGCCCTCACCTGCCCGCGCGCAGGGCCGGGCCGCGGCTCCGCGCGTGGCGATACCGGCGAGCGAGAGCGGGGGTCCGCGAAAGGGGGTCGTGGGGACCGGGAGGAATGGGAGCTGTGGGGAGGGTGGGAGCTAAGGGGCCTGGAGTTGCTTTCCCAGGGCGCAGCCTCAGTTTCTCCTGTTGGGGGCCTCTGCAGGTAGGCTGGGGGACATGCTCCTGAAGACCAAGATGGGCTGTGTGACCCTCGTCCTAGGAACATTGCATGGCCCGGACTGTTTGACAAGAGGGGGCTAAGTGTCTGGATTCCCACCCTGGGCGCCTTGCAACAAACCAGATCTGAGGCCAGGGGCGGAGCCAGGCAGGGGTGAGGAGTCCGGGTGAGTGGGGTCGCTCAGTACCGGGTCACACAGTAAATATTTGTGAATAACTCCCAGTGTAAGTCCTGGATCCACGGCCTGACCGAGGAGGGGCGCGAGCACACAGTAGACCCCTGGTGACTGACGTTAGTTTCCTCTCGGCTGAAAAGGTTTCGCTCTCTCTAAGCATCAAGTCAGGTTAAACAGATTGTGCCCTGAAGGGCAATAATTAGGGACCAATTTGCAATTCAAGTGTGAAGGCTAATTTTAAGCTTAAGTAAAACACTAACTTTCTAAGAATTGGCACTTTGATATTGAACCGTTCCACAAATACCACAAATATCGAGAGCGTCCCTGCTCTAGGCATTGAAGAAAGGTATTATTGTTCCCATTTTACAGAAGAGGAAAGTAAGGCTCCAGGGTGGAGGTAGCTTGTCCAAGGCCACACAATTATCTGGTGAGCAGAGCCCAGGTTCCAACTTTTTCACTACACAATGTTGTCTAATACATAATTCAGATGGGCTTGTGAACTCCAAGCTGAGAAGCAGTAAACTCCATAACTAAGGAGATTTCAACTTAAAGGGCCCTCTTTTGGTTACCAAAGATGGGAAAGGTAATGACTCTAATTAATACTTTATTCAACCAACAAATATTTATTGTGCACTTATGTGCTAAGCAATATGCTAGGAACTGGCTATGAGATGTGCTATGCTCCTATGCTAGGACATAGAGTGCCAGTTAAAGATGACAAGTTGAATGGTGGATGTAGGCTCTGGCCTCTGCTCTCTCCCCAAATCCCAGTGAAATGACAATTACAGGGATTTATTCTTTCAAGGGCATAAAACCACTGGGACAAAGAATGGGAAAGGAGACCACAGCAACAACATGTTGGAAGCAGGAAACCAAATGGGCAAGTGGCTACTGACAGGAGATTCAAGACAGCTGAACTCTAAGCTGGCCTAGGGAAAGGCTGAAATGCAAGCTAGCGTATATCATAGAAAGGCTCCAGAACGGGCAGGAGCAAGCACACTAGAAGTGGGGTTGGAGACAAGAATAAAAAAAAGAAAATCAACTGAAAGTCTTTTCAAGAAGCAATTGGAGCCCTGGATTCCCTCTCATGCCCATCCCCTGAGACTGGAATTTCAGTCTCTGGAGAAGGTAAAACAGAAGGTCTCTTAGCTAGGGATGACTAGGCACAGTTGAGAGCAGGGGAAATACTGAAAATTATATTTATTTATTTATGTGTGTGTGTATCACTTTGGACATTAAATAATATGACAGCAAAAAATTAAAAATTCAATAGAAGAGTTAAAGAAAAGAAAATCTCACAGGAAATACAGCCAAAAGACAAAGAGATGGAAAATGACAGAAAAAGAATAGTCCAAGAGAATAAGAAGACCTCCATAAAGTTAGAGCAGAGAAAATGGACAATAATAATTCAATAACATTTTCCAGAACCAAAGGAGAGGAGTTTTGGATTTAAAGGACCCACCAGTGCCCAGTACAGTGAATGAACATGGACCAGCCCCCAGGCACATCAGACCGCTGGGACCAAGAGTAGATCCTCAAGGTTAACAGAGCAAGTTTCATTATAAAGGATCAGGAATCTGAAAGGCATCAGACTTTCCCACAGCAACTGTGGGAGCTGCAAGGGAACAGAGCAAACCCTTCCACATCCTGAGGGAAAATCACCCCCACCTAGAAGTCTGGTTCCCGCTGAAGTATCAGTCAGGTATAAGGGTTGAAGAAAGACTCTTTCAGACATGCAGACTCCCACCATCTCTTTCTCAGGAGGCTGCTGGAGGAGGACACCACGAGAAGAAGGGTTTAAATCAAACACAGAGGACACAGCTTCCAGGAAAGGGTGGATGCAGCCTGGAGCGAGGTGATAAGGGTCCCTAGAGTGAAGGGGACAGAGGCCCCTGTGCCACAGGGCTGGGCGTCAACCAGCCCAGATTGGAGCAGACAGAGGCTTCAAGAGAATTCTTTAAGATGAAATTAAGAATGTGTTTAAACATACTGAAAAGAAAGATTCATAGTTTCAGGAATGTTTTGAGATAAATTAGTGATAAATACATAGAAAAAGTAAGTAAATAGTCACAGATATTTATTGACCGCTGGGAAAACAAAATGATGTATAGCAAAGAAGTTAGTATGGAAAATCATATGGCTCAGCTGTGAATAATATTGGCATAATTATAATGTAGACAATGAATGCTGATCTAACTGAAAGTACAAAACCATAGGAGGAAATGAAAGGAGGACGGGATGTGTGCATGTGTAACAGGGAGAAGGGGAGGGTGTGCAAGAGACCTAAATACTCATCATCCATCGTGGGAGATCAGTAGATGCTTAAAACCGAAGAATCAAGACATAGCAGTATGTGCATGTTAATTAAAAATATAAAGGTAAATACAAAAATAATCAGATGGGGCCGGCCCCATGGCCTAGTGGTTAAGTTCAGCACGCTCCACTTCAGCGGCCCGGGCTTGGTTCCCCAGCATGGACCTACACCACTTTTTGGTGGCCATGCTGTAGCGGTGACCCATATAAAAATAGAGGAAGACTGGCATGGACATTAGCTCAGGCCGAATCTTTCTCAAGCTAAAAAAGAGGAAGACTGGCAACAGATGTTAGGGAGAAGCTTCCCCAACAACAACAACAACAAAAATCAGTTAAAAGTTAAAAAGTGGGGGCCGGCCCTGTGGCCAGGTGGTTAAGTTCACACATTTCCACTTCAGCAGCCCGGAGTTCATGGGTTCAGAGCAGACCTACACTTGGCTCATCAAGCCATGCTGTGGCAGCATCCCACATGGAGGAAACAGAACGACTTGCAACTAGAATACACAACTATGTACTGGGGCTTTGAGGAGAAGAAAAAAAGAGGAAGAATGGCAACAGATGTGAGCTCAGGGCCAATCTTCCTCACAAAAAAAAAAAAAGAGAGAGAGAGAGAAAGCCAAGGAGAGCAGATTTAAAAAAAAAAGTTACAAAGTGTTGCCTCTGGGGAGCAGGAAATGTAATGGGGGTTATAGGCCTTGTAGAACTGTGATTCTCTCAACTATGTGCTCATATAACTTTAATAAAAGCTAAATTAAAAACGATTTTTTAAAAAAGGAACTTGAGAGTCAGTGGTGAACACAGCAGATATACTCCCTGCCAGCATGGACGTGGAGAGCAAGAACTGAAACCAATAAATAACAGAGCATGTGCTGAGTATTGTTCATGGAAGTAGGAGAATTTCCAGGGAGGATTTAATTGAGTCTGTGGGTGAGGATTTCAGCTGAGATCTGAAATATGAACAGCAGTTAGCTGGGCAAAGAGATGGTAAGGGTTGATGGAAGAGTGGTCCAGGCAGGGGGAACATGTGCAAAGGCCCAGAGACAAGCAAAAGCAAAGCAGAGGGAAGAGGCTCACATGCCGAATTCAAGAGGAGGAGGAGTGGCAGACAGGCCTGAAGCGGAAAGGTAGCCTTGAGCCAGTCCTGCAGGACGTCATGGGCCGTGTGAGAGGGTGGACTCTGATCAGAAGAGTGTTAAGCAGGAGAGTGGCCCAGTGAGGCCTGCCTTTTAGAATGCTGCCTCTGGCTTCATCGAGGGAGACAGACTGAACGGAAGCAAGACTGGAGGCTCCCCTCCAATTCTTAACTGTTCCCTGTTCCTGGACACTAGCCTACGTTTATTTTTAGTTCCAGGGACAGACTCAAAATTTTTACTTCTGGTTTTTAAAGAAGTTCCCAGACTTCCAAATGGGGGTGTTGGGAATCCCACATAGTACGAGTAGACAAAACTTGGTATTATCCTGCCTTCCTCAGTGTTAAATTGTAATACATCATGAGGCTACAGCTGTGCCTCCAGGTGTCTGAGTGCTGAAGTAAAAATGAGGGTGATAAATTGATAGGGAGAGAAGTGGGCAGCCTTCAGACAGATCCCTGGGTTTCAGGGTCTGGTCCACGCATCCCGGGCTGACTCAAGGCAACCAGACTCAGAAGAAACTGATGAATAAACCAGATCCTACTTTATTAATTGCTGCCAGAGGACAGACTCTGCCAGCAGCCAGAATGCTGATTCTTGTCTCAGTCCCTGAACTCATCCTGAAAGAGCTGCTCAGAGTAGAGCATCCTTAGATGTGGGCTATTCCCCAGGATACTCCAGTTTACCTGGATCAGCCCTGGCCTCTTCCCAAGTCCCTCAGCCTCTCATTTAGCCCTGGGCTTGGGTCCCTCCAAGGGCAACCACTCCCAAGTCTGGGGACTCCTCACTCTAGCCACCCCCCAAAAGCACACTAATTCCATGGACTCACAGAGGGTCCTAACCTCAAAAGCACTGGTCCTATAAGGACTTTAGATTCTAGATTCCCTGCAGAGCTGGGAGGAAAACACCTTCCCAAATGGTGGTTCCTGTGAGTTCTGTCCCTGGAGGCCTGATCATGGTGAGAGAGGGGGTTCGCACTTCACCTCGTTTCTTACTGAGCCCTCTCCCCAGAGATCCCTGTGAGTGTTGGCAGTGGGGGCAGCTTTTCCTGTCACTTCAATTAAGCAATAGATCTAATCTACTACTTTTAATAAGCTCAGTAATTAGCAAGAGCCCTAGAGACTTGTATCTCAAACAGAAAAATATAGACAGTGGTGGTGAAGTAGAACGTTTCAAGCATGAAGTCTATAGTGGGAAGGTTAAATTTATCATTAACAATTATCAATATTAAGCATGAACCAAATGCCCAAGAAAATTTTATGTTTAATGTTACAAGACTAACAACTTGGTTTGAAATGACTCTACTTTTAAAAGGCCTTTCAAAGAAAAGTACCAGTATAAATTCCTTATGTCTGAAGGATTAGATTCGAAGACGCAAAAATGAACAAACCACCCATTTGTGTGTTTGAAAGGAGATGTCCCTGTGCTCTGTGGGGGAGCTCACTGGACTCCTCCAGCAGTGCTCCCACATGCCTGGAGGGAGGGGCCGGACCTGGGCCGGTTCCAGGCGGGAGCGGCTCAGGGGTTAGAGTTAACTGCTGCTTCTGAAAGAACTTGTCCCTTCAGCCGGAAAAATGTTCTCCAAGTCTTCTCTAAAAATAGTGCTCGCTGGGATTTTCCAGTTTGACATTCCTTTGGTTCCTGTGACCGAGGACAACGCGAGCCAATCCATCTGCACCCCTCACCCGAGCCTCCGGTGGAATCACACTCTTCGTCGGACTCCACTGGGCGGTCCCCGCTGCCTCCAGACCCCGCTGGCACTTGATGATTCAGGGCAAGATTCGCCTGCTCAGCAGCTGCCTCGCTTCTCCCTGGCGGGTCCTCCACCTTCTCTTCCCATGGCAGAGGAAGGGGAATGGTTTTCTGGGGTGAAAGAATGTCTACAAGGAAATGTGGGCACTGCCTTCGCTCACCTTCAGTACTCATGGCCATGCAGGCCAGGTGCTGGCTAAAGTAGCCTGTGACCTCAGGGAGAGCTGAGGTGGCCAGGAGGCAACATCCATAAACCAAACATATGCTGACGGCCCACCCCCACATGCCAGGTACTGGGCCACATGCTGGGGCCTCCAGGCTCTCACGAAAGAACTATGGGGATAGTAACTGTGGAACCAGAGCAGGCATGCTTGCCCCCACTTTGTTCTGGGGCTGCTCCTCTTCTACTCCAATACCCACTTCCCACCTCCCAGGTGATGCCCACCCAGGAAGAGTGGGCATCTGACCCAAGAATGACCAATCATGGTTCCCTTCCACCCTAGATTGGCTCAGGGTGGGCAAGGGACCTGGATTGAGCCAATGAGAATCCTACCCTGGGATTTTTCTCTCTAGAACATAGGGGTTTGCAAACATCAATGTGCGTGGGAATCACTCAAGGGGTAGAGTCTCAGGACCTCCTCCAAGAGTCTGATGCTTAGGCCCAGGGTGGGGGACAGGAATCTGCTGCTGCGTGCATCTATAGGACTAGAAGGCCAGTGCAACTGCCTGGGGAAGGAGAGGACAGGGAGAACTTCAAGGAGCTAACCTGGGTCTTGACAGCTAAGCAGGAGTTCACTCAACAGCATGTGATTCTGCCACATGATCTAGGGCTTGGCCACTCGAGTTCAGTGTACTAGCTCAGGGCACCTGTAGCCAGTACCTTTTCCTATGACTCCAGACCTTTCTCCTGAGCTCCAGCTACTTAGCTCCAACTGCCCACTAGATATTACCCTTGGGTGTCCTGAATTCCATGAGGCCAAAACACAATTCATAATGTCACCTGCTGCCTCCCGCCCCCCGCAATAAAAACACCCATTCCTTAATGAGGCCAGTGGGGAGAGGAGGAGGAGGCACTTTTACAGTACATTCCGTGTGCTAGACACTGCTCTACTTGGTTTTCAGATAATAACTCGTTTAATCCTTAAAATCGCCCAATGAGGAGGGCTAACTCCTAGATATCCTGTAGGGTTCAAGGCTAGATGTCAACTCATCCTGAACACCCTCCTGAGTTCCCCAGGGTGGGTCAGGCGCTCCTGCTCTGACTTCCACAGCCCTTTGCATCAAAGTATTTATTATACTGTGTCAAGACTCACTGTTTGCTCATCCTGCTACAGCCCTTCCAGACCATGAGCTCCGAGAAAGCAAAGGCCTCACTTATCTCTGTGTGTCCTTGGCCTGGCTCAGGGCCAGATGTGGGACAGGCATGCAAGGAAGCATTTGTGGACACAGGACTGTGGGCCTCCGTTTCCTCATCTGTAAACTGTAGAGCATTTAGAATTGTGTCTGACGGGGCTGGCCCCGTGGCCGAGTGGTTAAGTTCACGCGCTCCGCTGCAGGCGGCCCAGTGTTTCGTCAGTTCGAATCCTGGGCGCGGACATGGCACTGCTCATCAAACCACGCTGAGGCAGCATCCCACATACCACAACTAGAAGGACCCACAACGAAGAATATACAACTATGTACCGAGGGGCTTTGGGAAGAAAAAGGAAAAAAAATAAAATCTTAAAAAAAAAAAAAAAGAAAAAAAGAAAAAGAATTGTATCTGAGACAAAGTAGACCCTCAGCAAATGTTTACTCACTATGCTTGTCATCATTTTGAAGAAGAAAGACAGGGCAGGGCATTCTGGAAAAGAAGAGCCAGCCTAAGCAAAGGCCCTGATGGGGTGAGAAAGAGGTGAGCAGTCCAGGTTCTTGTTCAGAAGGGCAGGAGCAGGGGCAGACGGGCAGGGTAGACTGGAACAGATTCTGAAGGCCCCTGCACTTGGGGGAGTCATCAGAGCTGCACTTTGCTCTTGAAGCAGGGGACTGACATGATCAGATCTGAGTGAAAACAAAAAGTACAGATGAATAATTCAAAGTCTTATCTCCTCCGTATCAAATAGTGGTAGAGACATTGTTACCTTGAATAACATACACAGCCCTTTTGAAAGAAGAAAGGTCCCAGAGCCCCCAAGAGTACATCAGTGGATGCCCAGGGGTCCCCAGACCCATTCGAGGAAACCCTGGGGCAGCCAGAAATGCTCCAAGAGTTCAGGGAGCCTTGTTCTTGGAGAGGGGGCTGGAGGCCCTGAGATCCGGGGGCACCTGAGCTAAGCCTCAAAGGAAGGAGAGCTCTTGGGTAAGTGATCAGAGTGGGCAGGGAAGCATGATGGTAGGACATGCCAAGGGCAGAGTCCAGGAGGCCAGGAAATTAGGGGAGGGGGAATGAAATACTGGCTGAGGAAGACACTTATTAAAGAAGTCACGGGGGTGGAGAGGTTTTAGGAGCTATTATGAAAGGCCTGAATGTCACACCACTTTCGCTCTTCAGCCTGTACACATGGGCAGCCTTGAAGGTTGTATGTTTTAACTGAACGTATTTATTTGGAAACAATCTCAAAATTAAAAAAGAAAAAAGTTGTAAGTACAGTATAAAGAACTTTTTTCCCCTGAACTATTTGAAAGTGGCCAACTTAAGAAGCCATCACCCCCAAATACTTTAGTAGCACGAATGTCCTTAAACAAGGACATTCTCATTTACCAGAATACAACCATCAGGGCCAGGAAATTATTGATACATTACTGCCATCTAACCCTTGGATTCCATTCAAGTGTTGCCAAATGTCCATCTTTGTAGCAAAATGATCCCATTAAGAATTATGCATTGCCTTTCATTGCCATGTCTCTTTAGTCTCCTTCAGACTGGATCAGTTGTTCAGACTCACCTTGACCTTCACACTTTTGAAGATTACAGCCAATTATATTACAGAATGTCCCTCAATTTGGCTTTGTCTGATGTTTCCTCATGATTAGATTCAGCTTATACATTTTTGGCAGAAATACCCTAGAAATGATGTTGTGTTCTTCTTGGTACAGCCTATCAGGAAGCAGAAGATCTCTATCTGTCCTATTACTAATGATTCATTTGATCAGTTGATTAGGCTTGTGTCTACCAGGCTTCTCCACTGTTATTCTTTTTTCCTCTTGTAATAAACCTGGGACAATTTGAGCATCCAAATACATACTGATCATAATGGATTACAACCCAGCAAATAAATCATATAAACTGAAAGTTTGATGAGGAATGGAATGCTGTTTCTCATTAAACTGTCAATTAATCAATTTTTATCAATATAGATTCACGACTTCCTATTTTCTTCAGTGGGTTATAATCCATGACAATTGTTACTTTTTTGATGCTCAACTTGTCTCTGATTTGGCCAGTGGGCTCCTGTGTTTTTTTTGATGTTTCCATTGTTCTTTGAGTCCTCTCTTACTTTCTGGCACAGATGTCCCAAGCTCACTTATATTTTCCCTGTTCCAGCCCTGGAATCAGCCATTTCTCCAAGGGGTCCTGATTTATTTTATTGGAGAAGGGTATTTGGAAACTGAGATCTAGGCATGAGCTGTGCTCACTGGGCTGTTGCTGCTCCCAAGCCCTCTCAAGGCAAACAGCTAGGCAATATATGAATGTATATAAACACACACATACAGATGCACATATTTACATGTATATTTTTATATCTATGTGTATATGTAATGAAAACCATGAGTTTCCACTGATACCTCCAACTTCAATCCAACATTCTAGTCTTCTCTTTCCATTATGTCTAACTCCCTTCTCTTACAGTAAGAAACCTGGCTATTACTTCTCATACGTTAACTTACTTGATCAATGCCCCTTACACTGAGGCTCTCTCCCATCCCCACCTTCACCCCCATCCTTGCACAGATCCCCTCCTACTACATGACCCCTCGTTGGGCCACCCCTCTCACATGGAGGTTCACTTCACCCAACTCAGGTTCTGACAACCCATGCGGATGCCCTGTTCACCCCACACTGATACCGAGTCAAGCCAGCTCCCCATGGGACACCACTTGGGCTCTGACACGGTCCCTCCCCACTGCGCCCCCACCCTGCCAGCAGGAAGATGCACCCTTCACCCCGCTCTGGCTAACACTCCATGCCAGGCCATCCTCACCCAGAGGGACACTCTCTTCACCCTGCTCAGATTCCAAAAACAGGATCTGGGTCACCACAGCTCCCCACCCCTGCCCCAGGCACAGACACCTACTGTTCTACCCACTTAAAGGTTTTAGAGCCAAATCAGTGGGGAAGAGGAAGAGCACCACAAAGATTTCGGTTTTTATTGTCAGCAGAGAAGCTGACTGTGATATTAGAGACATTAGTTGGCTTGTCTGTTGCTCCCGGAGACCATTAGCCCTGTAGGGGCAGGGCCCACCTTGTTTACCTATCACCAGCATCTCAAGTGTCACCCACTCATGCCCACGGTTCCTCAGAAGATGGCAATGGTAGCTGAGGAAAGGCAGGGAGGAGGCCCAGGAAGCCATATACCTCAACCACGTATTGGGATGCCCACACATGCAGATGGCAAAGAGCTGCCTTGCCCAAGAAATCAGGCAGTTGCCCAGGTGATAGAATTTATGGTTTGCTGAAGGCTTGTCTGCCTTAAAATAGCTCTCTTGCTCACAGTCTAAACTAGCAATTTATCTCTTTGGATTTAAGACCTGGTGTTCAGCACTGCCTGCGTGGGGACTATGCAGATTGGGTAGAGGAAGGCATGAGGCAGCAGCAATAACACTGGATTCTCAGTCCCAATTCTGCTCCCTTCTGTGTGACTTTGACAAGTAATTTCCCTCCCTGGCCTTATTTCCCCATCTTGAATGTGGTGATTTCTAAGGCCCTTTCAAGAACTAAGGTCTGTCTCCCACACAATTAGTTCAGGCTGGTTCTGTTGCAGGACCGTTTGCATGCTTGGCACTGTACTAGGCACTCATCTTAATGCATCCAGCCTCCTAGGAGGTAGGTGAGATTCCCCCCACCACTTTCTAGATAAGGAAGCTGACATTTAAAGAGGTTAAGTGACTGACTTATCTATAAACTGTTAAGTTGTGGAACCAATACTCAAACTCAAGTCCACCTGACTTGGGGTTCCCACCTGAGACAGCCCAGGTGTCGGGGCTGGAGCTGTGGGAAAGTCTTCTTTTTATGTCAGAGCAATTCCAGTTCAGCTCACTGCCAGAAAAACTTATGTTTCTGAGCATGGCTGAGAACCATCTGGCAGAGTGGCTGGTTTGAGGACTTGAGTCCCTTGAGGACTGGAGCCAGCAGCAGGGAGGTGTTTGCTGGACTCCTCCTGGTGCCTAGGACCATGCTGCCCATGGGAGTCACAGGAGAAACCTGCTACCAGGGGGCAAACCTCCGAGGGGTCCTTGTTATGGCAAACCCATCAATTTACAGATGCTGATTTCCCCTGGGGCAGGCAAATGAGAGGGAAGAGAAGGTGGGAGGAAACTGAGAGGCCACATGGAAAGATCGCCAGAGTCCAAATTCCAAGAATCATGGACTTTGACCAAGCCTTGAAAACCCTGAGTGTGAATGTTCTCAAAGGGCACTCTGTGGAACCCAGAGGATGTCCACTCACAGTGGGCTGGGAAAGCCCACACTTGAGCCCTTCTGAAGAGTTCCACCTACCTAGTCATCCATATCACAAATCAAAACAAAAATCTGCTTAATTTAGTTTAAGCTTGAGTCTTCCATTCCTACTTGACCACCTATAACGTGGTATGCCCAGAACACAGTCTGGGAAACCTAGGTTTAGGCTTTCACAAATGGGAAGAGGATCGTCAGGAGCGAGACTGCCAGCGAGAGGCAGAGCCCGCACCAGAACCTGGGGCGTTCCTGTGCAGTTGTTGCAGCGCAAGGCAAATCCTTGCTGTTTGCGCGCCTCCTGTGGGCCTGCTGAGAGAGAACATATCCTCTCAGATGGGTTTTCAGGGTGCAAACTCACCTACCATTAACTGGAACCTCTGAAACACCTTCTCAACATGCACATCTTATCTGTATAACAAAGCTTAAACAATTACAATGTTTATTTTCCTATATACTCCAAAGTTTAATTCCAGGCTAGCATTTGTTAGATGATTCTGAGTAGGTCAAAAATGGATTCACAGTAAAATGGTGCCAAATATTTTAAATATCAAGGACAGATGTAACATGCCACAGGCTGCTGACAGATGTACCAAGGCACCCCCACTCTTTAAAATAAATTACTGCCTTAAAAAGGGACATAGATTTCAATTGTTGAATTCTTCCCCAAACAAAAATTAAGATGCTTATAATCTGAAGTTAACATCTTGTTTGCCCTTACTAAAACTTTAAACAGATAGTTCTTTAGAGAAGCTGATTGGGTGAGGTAAGTTTGAGGGGAGGCAGGGTGCGGAAGATGGAGGAGTCTGCTGATCATTTAGGAATGTTAATTCAGTTCTACACAAGAAATAAGTTCCATTAAATGTTCTAGAAAAACATCATACATGAAAATATCTCAACGTTCTTGTAGATTTATCTTGAGTTGCGTGATGAAAACAATCAAGACAGAACACAAAGTTGAAATGTTAACAGTACTGGAAAAAATTTTAACTTTACCCACATAGGAATTTCTTAACAAGATTAGAAGTACTTGAAAGCTTAGGCTCCTCCTGTTTGAAATTGCTGCCCAAGGATGAGGAAAGGCTTTCATGACCTTTCAACCCTCCCACACAGAACCCTGGTCCCCACTGATCTGGTACCCCACCCTCTCAAACCCCTGCTATCTCAGCACAGTGTCTCCTCTCCCTTCAAGCTGTAAGATTCCCTCAGAATCAGAGCCTGGTGAGAGACTTCCAGGGTATGTCTCACCTGTGGCCTGGCTCACTGCACCAGCAGGGTGTACTGTTCATCCACAGTGGGAGTTGTGCCTTCTTCCTTCTTCTTGTTCCCAATAACACTGCTACAGACCTGTCATTTCTGTCTCCTCCTAGTGAGAACACACCATCTGTGCCTCATCAAGCACGCGAGAGAGAACATCAAGACAGGACTTTGCATCCTTGCGGCTATCTGCAGGCCTTGCAGGGTAAGGAATACAGTACTTAATAGCGCTGTCCTTGCCTCCAGAACCCCAGACTCAGGTCTGGCATGGGAACTGCAGTGAGTTAATAATTTCCACAACTGCTGATAGGTGTGCAAAATATTATAACCATTATGGAAGGAATTTTGTTAATACCTAGCATTTACCTTTTGACTAGGTAGTGCCACGGCTAGGAATTTACCCTGAAGATACATCTCCACAAATAAAAACATACACCCAAGGTTATCCATTGCAGTATTATACATAAAAACAAAATGTCCATCTGTAGGACACCGATTGAGTAAGTTATAGTACATCCACATAACTAAGTACTATGAGGCCATAAACAAGAATAAAGACAACTGATATAAACCAATTTTTAGGTAACGTTAAGTGAAAAAAGTACATATGGCATGTCCATTGAAAGGGCCTAGATGTAATAGGCAATAGTAACATTCAGCATGCCTACAGTCCAGAGCTTGTTTTCTAAATACCAATCCCCAGTAAAAGGAAACAGGACTCCTTGGAAAAATGACTGATTCCAGGTCAGAGGCAGGGAAAATGCAAGGTGAGCCTGGAACATCTCTTTGTGCCAGAAAGTAAGGAAATGCTCCAAGACCAATGGGAGCACATCGAAAGGACACAGCTATATCTGATAAGAGTCTAGTATCCAGAATATATAAAGAACTCTTACAGCTTGACAATAAAAAAACCAAATAATTTAAAAATGGGCAAAGGATTTGAATAAACAATTCTCCAAACAAGATATACAAATGGCTAATAAGCACATGAAAAGACGCCCAAAATCATTAGTCATTAAGATTCCACTTTATACTCACTGGCTATAATTAAAACAACAAAAAAAACCCACCACAAAATAACAAATGTTGACCAAGATGTGGAGAAATTAGAACCCTAACACATTGCTAGTAGGAATGTAAAATGGTTCAGCTGCCGCGAGAAACAGTTTGGCAATTCTTCAAACTGTTAAAACAGAGTCATCATACAACCCAGCACTTCCACTCCTAGGTAAATGCCCCAAAGAACGTATGTTTACACAAAAACTTGCATATGAGTGTTCACAGCAATATTATTCATAATTACCAACAAGTGGAAACAACCCAAGTGTGCATCAACTGATGAATGGATAAACAAAATGTGGTTTATCCACACAATGGGACATTATCCAGCCATAAAAAGGAATGAAGTTCTGTTACATGCTACAACATGAATGAACCTGGAAAACATTATGCTAAATGAAAGAAGCCAGACACAAAAAGGCCACATATTGTATGATTCCACTTATGTAAAATATCCAGAATAGGCAAATCCACAAAGATGGAAAGATTTCTAGTTGCCAGGGAATGGGGGGAGGGAGAATTGGGACTAACTGCTAATAGGTATGGGTTGCTTTTTGGGGTGATGGAAATATTCTAGAATTTGACTGTGGCAATGGTTGCAAAATATAGTGAATATACTAAAAACCTCTGAATTAAACATTTTAAAATGATGAATTTTATGTTGTCAATTGTATCTCAATAAAAAGGAAAAAGGACACAGCTGGTTGAAGGAGCTCCCACTCATCATATTTGGGGCAATTTGAACATCAAAAAGAATGAGCTATTAGATTATAACACTTAGAGTTAAAAAAAAAAACAAAACTTTAAATTCATAGTAAAAACATCCACCCAAAAAAGGACAAAGGGAAGAAAACTCTTCTTTATGGATGAATGCCAGCTAATACATTTAAAAGGAATGACAGGATAAGAAAATTACCATTTAAGAACCCCTAATGTGATATCAGATTTAAGCCAGGATCATCAGTAGATGCTATAAGCAATATGTAAAAGGTGGCTGAAGACCAAGATATTCAGTGGTATCACCCCCCCCCCCCCAAGTTTACTTGAGAGATCTGAGGGAAACCACCTTAACCAAGGAATCAAACCCAGCATCACCAGCACAGGGACAACTTGATGTGACATACTGGAAAATATACAACCTCACTTAGGTAGCATTCTTGCAAAAACTGTGAATCTGAATTGAATCATGAGGAAACAGTATGACAAGTCCAGAATGCGGGACTTCCTACGAAACACCTGGCCTGGACCCACCTAATATATTTAGGGGTGAAATTCTCTGATGTTTACAACTTATTTTAAATGACTCAGGGGAAAAACCGTGTATCTCTGTGTGTGTATTGAGAGAGATATGGAGGGAGGTGGGAGAGAAAGAGAAAGCAAATGTAGCAAAAAGTTAGTAACTGGTGAATCCATGTAAACAAACGGGTATTCAACATACCCCTCTTTCAACTTTTCTGTAGGTTTATAACTTTTCAAAATAAAAGCAGGAGAGAAAATTTCTATGATAAATCAGCTTTAAAGAACAAAAAACTCAACATGCTTAAAGTAAGCGCAATAATGAGAAATGTAATGCATCTCTAATATAAAGAATCTGATCTTCTTGAATATAATTTACCGTGCCCCATTTAACTAGATGAAAAGCATTATGGTACAGTTGCTCTCATATTCCTCTATGAATCCTCAAGACTTCTAAATTAGTTAAGTGAAAATCAGTCAGCCCAATTCAGACAATCAAAAATGTATCTAAGAGGCAAGAAAACATATTGAACTCACAAACCCACTGCACTTTACCCACAGCTTGGACACCACAAACCTCAAAATGTGGCTTTAAAATGTTTTTCTCTAACAGAATTTTTGATAATTTCAAGTGAGAGAGGTATATATTTTTAGCTACATAGTCAGATACCTCATAGAATTAGCAGACAATTCAATGTATCCCCAGTGGGATGATTTATCAGAAAGAAAGTCACCAAAACTTGTAAGCAGTCTGGATTCGTGTTTATTGAAGCCAGTAATTAGAGACATCTTCTTTTCCAGCACTAGAAAGCAAGGTCCACATGACTGCATACTGCATCCAGATAGAGCCACACCCCTGGACTAAGGCTGGTGGGGGAATAATCTGCAGTCCTAATTTTAAGTTAAAAACACCGATAAACTTAGTATAGAGACGACAGTGAACTTTCACTTACAGCATCAACATTGTTAAGGTCATGATGTACAGAGCAGTCACTTTCAACTTTGTTAAACTAATAAAACAGGACAACGTCTTCAGTTTAAATACTGATTTTAAAATGCCAATCAAAAAAAAGTGCAAACAAAATTAAATAATTCTAGCAGCATACCCGTTGCATTTTTAGGAAAGACCAATTCACGGCCTTTGTCGCGGCCACTTCTTCAAGATTGGGCTTATTTCTTTGATTTTTCCATTTTAAAGACAAACAGTAGATGTAATCACTATAGTGTATATAAATAGTTATAAAATTGTCTTTAACAGTCTACCATACAAGTGTATTCTGCAAATAAAATGAATTTTACTTTAAAAAGTAAAGGCTGTTTATTGTTTGGCCTTTGGTTCCAATGCTTGAAAACCCCAAAATAACAAAAAATATCTTCCCTCCTCCCACCCCCTAAAAAGAACCCTGCAGCTCCCCAAAGTTGGTAGACTTTGGCAATCACTGAGCACATGACAGTATGCATCAGTTTCTTCTGATACTAGGAGCATCCAATTGTCATGAAAAACTAAAAGTGATCTCCAAGAAACCTTCCTTCACAAGACAGGTGTCTTAGCATTTGATCGTTTTTAGTACATTTTATATTGACACAAAAAGTGCTTATCAGTTTAAATGACAAAAAAACAAAAAGTAAAATTTTGCATTAAAATTTAAAATCACACTGTATCCCTCTTAGGCATGCGCCTTTGCAAGAATTCTTTCTTGTTTCTGAAGTCATTCATTTTGCCCCCCCGCCCCCAGCTGCTATAGTGGGATTAAGTGACCCCACCATTAGTGTGGCCACAAGCGGTTTGGCATCTATTGGTCACTACACCACAACTATCATTCCACAGTCAGTTTACTGTCATTACCTGGACAATCTGGTAATTGGAAGCCACAATACATTTTTTTAAAAAATAACAATTAAAAAAGGGGAAAAAAATGTATTTTCAACAACAAACTGGCACAAGAAACATGTTTTTATGTTTGTCAGAAAGGCAAGTAAATACTCAGCTTTCTCCTTAACAGTGTTTAGACCTTTACAAAAAAGCAATTCAAGACAGCCTAAGAGTCTTGTTATATAACATAAGATATTAAGTTATGCCCAGTACTATGTTAGTGGTCAGTCAAATCTGGTATGTAAAAGTAATGACATTAGGGAAGTTATGCTCAGACACAGTACAACAAACATTCATATAAAAAAAGTAAACTCCACATAAATGAACCGTGGTTTTTTTCCCTTGGTTTGACAACAAATGTTTTATACATTAAATTAACGGTAGTGTTTGCATTTAAATGTTCTGTGTCTTGTATAAAATTAAAAGTGCCATTTCAAATCCACAAAAGTCATTTCCAGAATGGTGGTGTGACATGACAATGTGCATGAATTTGCCCTAAATGGAGACACCTGAAGCTCTATTTCCATAAGAAAAAAATGCTGTTTTATGAAAAACACAAAATGAGAAATGTATCATCACCATTTTCAATATAAAACATTCACACTTTTTGTCCATCTGATAGCACTGATCAGACCAGGAAGCTAGGACAAGACCCTTTTGCATCAATGGAACTCTGTGAAGGTTTCCACAGACTGTAAGGCAGGGATTGGTGCAAGCCAATTAATCAGAGTGCAATTACATTAAAAACCTCCCTCAAACTTTCTGAAGCACAATGCATTATAGTAAAATGAGAGGTTGGTCACCCATTCTCTATTAGTAGGCCAGCCTGTGATAGTAAAAAAAAAAAAAAAAAAAAAAAAATTTTAATTTAAAAAACAAAGCGGGAGCTATTTAGAAAAACACAATTCAAAGTAAACTAATTTTGTAACTGCTGACTTTATAAACACCCCAGTGACTGCCCCACAATGCACAAGTGTGCAGCCCAGCACCTCCCACATGGCATGGCCTGGGCCAAGCACGGGAGTCCTGGGCAGCTGCCATCTTCCCCACCCCTGTGTCAGCTCCACCTGACTCAGGCACCCCCACACTTAGCACATCTTTCATAAGTTAATGATGTATTCAGAACAAGTCTAATTCCCATTTTGCTTAGTGTTTAGTTTGGAAATGCTTCTAAGTCTTAAAAATGATTATTTGACTTCTACTGAACACACAGTATTTACTAACACTGCTCATCTCCTCCTCCTTCCACCTCCTTCAACATTCAGCTTCCCCACCATCACTTTTCACATTCCTCCTTTCAGTCGTTCTTTTTCCTGGACTTTCTGTTACTTAATCTGCTTCCCAAGAACAAGTGAATTTGCTAACATGCAACTGGTCAGACTAACCACCATCTGATCAACGATTTCCTGGTCTCACTTGCTCCACCCTGAAAGAAAGTGGGCCCTCTTTCTCTTGATCTACCTTCCCCTCCACAAGAAGCCCAGCTGCACTTGCTTCCCACGAGAGCACCACATGCCTGAGAGTCCAAGGGTGATCCTTAACAAAAGGGTCTGACACATAACCTTCAACATGTGCATTTCACACTCGGACAAGCCAATGAAAGTATTTTTTTTTTAAGTTCATCTCCCCTGCCCCAAAAAACTGATAGCATGTGCCATATCAGAAAAATCCTGGTCTTAGCAGATCAATATACATAGTTATTTGGTCATTTTACATATGCACTTTTTAAGGAGGATCAGGCTTCATTTTCTGTTGAAGAGTTTGTTACCATGGAGTCTGGCTTTCGAGTCATTCTATCCAGTTCTTCCTGAACATTTGTCAACACAGTCTTTTGTCCTTAAAAAAAAAACAACAAAAAGTAGTGATGGGAAACCAGAAAGGAATTCTTAAAAAGGAACATTTAAAATTCAAATTACACAGACTTCTGTAATCATTTGTGGCGGTGATAACCTCAATGAGAATGAGGAAAGCCTTTTTTCACTGCAATGATTATGAGGAGACAGATCCCAATTCAGCATTTCTTAATGGCAAATGTCACAGGTCTCTGCTCCCCCGACTATGTGACTGCCCCCTGCCTGAGGATGCCTTTGAGCCAAACTCAAGGGCCTTTCTGAAAACCCTCTCACCACCCAACCCCAACCCCTATGCACTCTCATTGCCATCTTCCTAAAGGTGGTATCTGAGTTTCTGGCATGCAGCCTCAGGCGGAACAGGTGTTTAGGTTTTGTTTCTAATTACAACACTCTAGACTGACTCATATGGATAACCTGGAAACACCCTATTTCAATAAGAATATAAGACTAAGGCTAGACGTTTCAATCTTGCACAAGTTGGTGCTCATATTTTTTTGTTGTCAAATACTAACTGAGGCCTGGAAATTACCCCTATTTCCTGCCAGGGAATGCCAGCTCACAGCCTGGGCCACCACACCAGACTCTGAGTCTCCAAGAACTCAGGAGCCCCTGAAAGTCCAGGTTAACCTGAGGATGGAGTGATTTCCAGAGGGTCTCCTTTGATCTGAAAACACCAATTAGGAAAAATGTTATATTAACATACCTTGTAGCCAATGGAAAATTAAAAGCAAAGATCCTTTAAAATGTCCTCAAGTTTCCTGGGAAAATGTGTAATTCCCAAGGAATCTGATGATTTTTGTTTCAGAGTTCTCCAAGACACAGACTTGCCCTACTGGCCCACATGGAAGGACAGATGGGTGGGCTGCCAGAGAGGTGTTATGTGTGACAGGTGGGGGGAGCATCACGGAGGATGAAATGATGACCTGCCAGTGAGACAGTGAGGGTTCACAGGCTTTGGCTCATGGCAAGACTAGGGGCAGTGGAGTAAACAAAAATCTTTATAAAGCACCACAGAAAATTAAATAGAATAAACAAAATGTCGATGGTACACCCTAGACAGTGACCTCCAATGGACAGAGCTTTACACCAGGGCCATGTGTATGGTCTAGGATCTACCTCAACTCACCCAATAGTCAGTTCCTGAGAACCTGAATGTACTAAGACACACCTTAAATGTGCCAACGAAACCTGTATGGCAGTTAAGGTAATCCTACTATAAAGTATACTGCTCAGCATAAGGTGAAGATGTGGTTCCTTGCTTGGCTGTTGAGAACACCAAGGGTCCGCAGGTCAGGTGAAAGCAAACAATCCTGTCCGCCTCCCCACCTTCCAGCATCCCACAACCACACGGGTCCTAAGACTCCAAGGGCCCTTTGGTACCTGACTTCTTGGCTGTGCTCTGCACCCCACCAGCACCAGGACTTCCAGGAGAACCTGTTTTTTTACTCAACAGACTGTTGAAGAAGCTGGCCAACACCCCTTCACTTGCTGCATTATCTAAGGAAACATTAAGAAAAAAAGGCATCACACAAACTGGATGACTCAATTAAACAAACAAAAACACTAGTTTTCAGCTTAGAATTACCGATTTGTGGCTATCATCTTCTTACAATACTGAGCTCATTTGGTTACTCTGATACCTTATATGTTGCCACTGCTGAGGCTAATTACATGTTAGCATGATTAATAACAAGAAACCTGTTTAGATTTCCCACCTGTTTCGGGGCCCAAAAGATAACCTGACCTGTGCTCCACATCATCTCCCTGTCCATCAGGCAATGTTTTTTAATTTTCTAAGCCCATAACACTCCAAAGCTACTGTGAAAAGCTCTCAATCGGAATAGAAGACAGTCAGCGAACACAGAAGAATTAAATAAAATTTTGTTTTGACCATTTTATTGCAGCCAACCCCTTCAGGTATTACTAAGTCACTGTGATGAGGGGTACTAAAACTACTAAGTAATTGAGCTTGACAAGAGAAGTGAAGGGGAAAGCAATCCCACAATTTATAAATGGCAATAATACAAACATAATGAGAAACAAAACAAAGGACTCAAAATGCATATTTTAAAGTGTCTTCTTATGTTCTATTCCTCTCTGAAGGAATCCGCACAGCCTAACCGAGGTCTACACAAAACCAGGTGTAAGGGCCACTGATTCCAACAAAGGAACAGGCTTTGGTCTCTAGTGACCACGAGCCCCCTCCCTGAGAGGGGAAGTAGAAAGCAGCCCTTCTTGGGGAAGAAAACGGCCCAGCTGCCATGAGTCTCCACCTTTCAAACCCAGACATGCAGCCCCTGCAGGGCTCAGGCCTAGGACTAAACCCCTCTCCAGAGACGGGATACATACTTTTGATGTTTGGGTCCGGCTTCTTTACTGACGTGCCTGGGGAGGCGCTAGGCACGCTGGCTGGCCCTCCCCGGCCCTGGGTTCTTGGAGAGCCAGAGGGTCCTCTCGCAGGAGATTCCTAAGTGCAAAACCAACTCAAATCACACACAGGCATAAAAATAACAAAAAATACATCTTCTAAAAATGAAGACATGCTTCTGCAGGGTATTTTTCAGTCTAGGGAGAAGGGTGGCAGGACCGGGAGTTTGCTCCCAGCTCTGTCCCTTTCTTGACCTCAGTTTCTCCTGAGAGGAGAGATATCAAGATAACAAAGCCTCTTCACTCTAATTCCCAGGGCTGTACTCCTTCATCAGACATTTTCTGATTTCCTACTATGTTTCTGGCCCTGGGCCTTTAGGGGAACCAAATTCCCTCTGAAAATACAAAAGCCCACACAAGCTCTCACAAACAATGGTATAAAGTTTGAAGATACCCATGACACTGGGCCTTGACCCTCTGTTTAGTTTAAGGTACTCACGGAGGCTCTCGTGGGCGTGGCTGGCTGCTTGGCAAGGAGTGACTGCAAAGAGAGGGACACACTGGCCATTAATCAAGGCCTGCAGAGTGCACTGTAGGTCTGGAAAACACTTACTTCCAAGTATTCCACTAGAGGGCACCATTAACAACAACCAAGTCACAGGTTTTATACTAAAATCAAAAGATTTAAATTGAGCAGTTTGGTATATGGTGTAAACAATACTATAAGTAACCAGTTTTGAAGCTAAGGAAGCAGGGAGAGCAGAGAAGGGAGAATAGTTAGCAAAAAGAACCATCAACATCCCCCCCGCTGACTTGCCTATACCATCAGGAAGACCCATGACACTCTAACAACAGTCTGAGTGAAACAGAAAAGTGAGACTGGATTTGCATTCTGCACTTTCAGCCTGGGGAAGTTACTCTCCTTGCCTACAAAATGGGTGTTATCAGCTCACCTGCCTTCATGCACAGGGCTGTGTGGGGCTCTGTGAAATAATGGAAGTGAGGTCAGGGCACTTGGTAAATTGTTGATACAGAAAGTATTATGCCAGAAAACCAACATTTCCAGAGAGAAAGGGTACTTAACAAGACACTAAGCCTATCACTGTAGGAGAATCTGCAAAGCTGGAAGACGATCCCCTCAGGCAGGTGGTTTAACCCCTACCCTGTATCAATCCTAGAAATGGGAGGGAACAAGGAGATCTGGTCACAAACCCTGTAAGGCTGGCAGCTCTCTGTGATACCCCAACCTTGCCCCAGGAGACTGGCCTTTCACTCATGAGAAAGCCTCTGCTCTGGCCTCACTGGTCTTCTCACCTGCTGCTTCATTAGGAACACCTGCTCATCCTCCGCTGCCAACTCTTTGTCGTGAACCAGCTGTGAAGTGAAACGACACACTTGTTTGTGAGCACAGACCAAGAACATTCGAACTACTGTCAAAATTCACGCTGAACAGAGAAGCCTGTGCTCAAGTCCCAACATGGGTCTGGAGAGAGTCTCTGCTGAGACAGCAGAGTTATATTTTTCTAGCCTGGCACAGACCCTGTTCCAAGACCAGCCTTGGCATGTGGCCAAGAGAAATTTTAAAATCTGGCAGGTTCTAAATAACACCTTCCAGATTGGGTCTGAGGAGACTATAGAAGCAAGAGGATCTACTAACAGTAATCCAGAGGTGGTGGTGGCAGTCTCAGGACTTAATGGGAAACTTCAATCCAAATCCATGTGGGTACTCCAACACTCATGCCCCACCCCCCGGAGCCATTTACATAACACCAGACTTCATCTAAAGACTTTTTTAAAAGACCCTTGGATTACCTTTTTTTTTTCTTTTTCCCCAAACAGTTCATTATGTAAGACCTGTTTCTTTACAGGTTTTTTCCCCCATAAAAAACACTTACGACTCTTAAAATGATTGATTTGGGTACCTTTCTCACAGGAGGTTTCACAATAAAGTCTTCATACACATCTTCTGGCTTCACAGTTGTGAAATTTTCATGTAAAATAGCTATTTTCTTTTCATTGTCCCAACCTGCAGGTCTAAAGGCAAAGAGGGATTGACTCGCTTTTCCTGGACTGCCCTACAGCATACTCAGAGCACGTTTCTGGTTAGAGGACTCCTGGGTGAGATCCTTTCCCACAAGATCTGGTCTGTAGTTGCCGGGGCTGGCTTATAGCTTTCAGCAGACAAGCCAAAATTTACTGCAGATACAACCCATCAGATCAACATCACAGCTCCTGCTCCATACTGAGCTCATGGGATCCAACGCCTAAGGAGCCAGAATGAGATCTTACTGACTACACATGCTCACCCACAGGAAGTGCTCATTGCTTCCCACAACTCCACCCAGAAGAGCAAGGACACAATGGGGCCCTGTTCCAACAGAGTGGAGAATGCAGAAAGCAGCTCAGAAAAAAAAGCTCAGGACGGGACTGTTCTCTTGGACTTTGGCATGGAGGCACCCCTCCCATGAGCTGTTTCTCTGAGAACTGTTCTTTCTGACAACAGTTTTCTTGTGGATTGGTCCATTAATTTTGCTAGTGTGAGAAGATGTACCCTAGAGCCAAGGGGGGTACTAGAACCTGCACTATCCTGCGCCCCAAACCAGAGGGACACAAGGAGTCCTTGAGACTCCTACATGGGTGCTGCCCAGTTCGACATCACCAGGCAGGATGGCACCCACGTTCCATTAAGTTAAACTGCAGCCTACAGTTCCCACTAAACTCTCCGAAAGGAGTAATTGTAAAATGCCCTACATGACATACTTTTGAACTCTAGAACATCTAAAAGATGGTGACTGACTATTCTCACAGGCCTCCCATTCTCTATCCAACTCCTGCTCCAAAGATCTATAACCCAGAGGGTGCTTAGCCAGGGCACTCCACCCAAATGGCTTTGCTGACCTCACTAGCTCCCAAAGAGGCAACTACCAAGAGCACCAAAGGTGCAAAGGGACAGGGCGTGGTCAAGACATCACCAAGACCATGCAGCTCTGAGAAGCTGCAAAATGCTTCTCCACTCCAGGCCAGCCCCAAACCCAACCAGTCTCCCTGCTCCTCCTGCTCTTCAGGATCACATATGATTTGGGCACCGGGTGACTCCAAAAACATACCACTCGCGGAGCTTGTGTCTTTGGTGCCTGCCTGACTTCTCTGGACGATTCTCTAAAATGAGTCCAAGTAGCAGATCTGCGAGCAGCCTGAGTGAGGCTCTCCCTGAAGGTCTGGGAGACAACCTATTCAGTCCCCTGAGAGCTCTTGGCTTTCACACCTTCAGTCTTCTCACAGACTGTCCCCCAGCCCTTCCATTCCTTCTGGCCTGCCTGGCATACACCACTCATTCTTCCAGCATCACTCCCTCTTCCTTCCCTGCCACACTGCCTCGACTCCCCCATTACTGTCCTACCCCTCCTCAGCTGTATGTGTGTGTGTCCCCTACAGTGCTGTGTGCAGGGACCACATCTCAATCATTTCTGTATCCTCAGCATAGAACCTAGGAGGTGCTCAGTATTTGCTTAGGTAAAGGGATACCTAAGCCTAAAAACATCGACCTATACTAGGACAAGTCTTCTCAGAGACCATAGCTTACACATGTATTTATGCATCCACAAGAGCTATCATTCTCCAGTGAGCTCCCAAAATGTGAAATGTCAGAAACACAATAAGGATGCAGTATAGCCAAGGCCCATGTTGATGGGGACGCCAGCCAGGGCGCTCGCAATCACCCCAGCCAATGGGCAGAGAAACCAGATGCTTCAACAGAAACCATTCAGGATCCCCAAAGCGCCAATCCCCTACACTTCAACTCCCTCCCCCAGCCAGTATTTTACCAGAGTTGAGAATAAGTGGCAAAAATGGCTGGCTTAAATTTTGGTAACTTGCTTTTAATGAATAAAGGCAACACCCCTGACTTCACTCCACCCACTTCCCTCAGACTGGAGGCAGAATGGCAAGTAATCTGGAAAGGAGCAGAGAGAAAGCTGGGTTTATCTATCACCTCTGAGGTCCAGCCCCAGCACTTTGGCCCAAGGCAGCAGAAAGCTGGCTGCATAAGACAGAGACAGAAGGCACCTTACTTGGAAGGGTAAAATATAAAAAGCGAATGTATTATAAAGAGAAGAGTTTAAAAGCATCACTTATAAAGAACTCACATAAAAACTGCATCCTTTTCCACAACTAAGGCAGGTGTGGTAAAGTGGAAACCGTACGTTTTATGAACGATGTACTTATACAACAAGTCGAGGTTTTTCTCTTCCTTCACTGATGTGTAAATCAAGGCAGCTCCATCTGATCAACCTGCTTAAGGAAAACCAATTCACTGCAGGAGGAGACAAAGCAAACACACACAAGCACAATCCTCACAGTACTACTCACAGGTTGATCAGTTTTGGATCAACAGAAAGTGCTAAAATTTTAAAAACTAAAAAGGTAATAGTAGCAGATAAATGAGGTCAAAAGCATACAGCATGTTCATGCTAACGGGTTATGCAGTTCATTTTTTAACATCAAAACTGTTGTCTTTTGGCCCATCAGGCTGCTTCCCAAGAAGTCAAGTTAACAGCTCGGGGGCTAGCCCAGCAAAACACCCTCAGCATATCCAAGATACAGAGATTCTTTCCCAGGCAGATGCTCACATGCAATCAATTTATCATTAAGCACACCTTTTATGAGAGATGGGTACCTACACATATTGGCACCCTCCACTGAGCTGGACAAGGAAAAGAGTCCAAAGGAAGTGGTAGGAACACATCCCTTGCTCTCACTCCAAGATGTGGGACTATGGTACTAACCACTATTGGATTTTTACAGAAACAAAATCCAAAAGACTGCTGACACAGCATCCCTTTCACGGACAGCACAAAACACAAACATATGGGAAACAGTTGTAGCATCTAAAACAATATTGTGTTGAGTAACCTTTTCTGCATAAAGCAAAGTTTAAAAAGATTTCCAAGATATGATAAAAGTAACCTGGTAATAAAATTATCACATATCAGCCTTCTTCTTAATATGAAAGCCTATCAAATATACCGCATTAAAAATATAAAGTGGGCCAACCCTGTGGCCAAGGGGTTAAGTTTGCACATTCTGCTTCAATGGCCCAGGGTTTCACTGGTTTGGATCCTGGGCATGGACATGGCACCACTCATCAGGCCATGGTGAGGTGGCATCCCACATGGCACAACCAGAAGCACCTACAACTAGAACACACAACTATCTACTGGAGGGCTTTGGGGAGAAGGAAAAAAAAAAAAAAAACACTGGCAACAGATGTTAGCTCAGGTGCCAATCTTTAAAAAAAAGTTTTTTAATTTAAAAAAATAAAATAAAAAGTGATCAAAGATAGGCACAAATTAGTAAGTCTCAAATTTCAACACAGTAAAATACAAAACTAGCAAAAAGACGTATATAATTTCTCCCTGGCAAAAGACTATTTTGGATTCAGGGAGAATTTTCTCTCTTTGAAGATGCCCCATTTGGAGGGAAGCCTGAATTAGCATGGGCCCAGCACCACGCCCCAAGGATACACTGGAGGCAAAACCTCCGTAGGTGTGACTGGATGAAGTCAAAGTGCTCGTCCCTGTAATCATGCTCCTTCTCCAGGACACTCACCGCATCACACTGCAGGGAAGACAGAAAGAGAAAGGAGTCATCTTTTCGCCTCTCTGCCTGCTGAGGATGGGAACAGCATCTTCAGAAATAAATTATCATAGTTCCAAAGAAGACAGCCATAGCCAAAGGCCCAAGCATTAAGAGACAAGAGTGGAAAAGCAAATGGAGATTTTTCTCCTTCGTTCTGGGCCTCAGTTTCCATAGCTGTAAAATGGGGATATAATAGCCTCCATCACCTCACAGTTGTTCTAAGAATCAAACAAGGTGACATCAGGAAACAGGCCCACTGGACATGGCTGTGCACTGCACACTCCTCTGGGCTCCATTCTCACAGAATACGATGCGAATGGTATACCCGTAGCTGGGCAACACAGTGGCTCTGACTAGGAATAAAGCAGTTTTGAAACTCAAAATGTTTTCAAAGCTACTTCTTTTTCTTTTTAAGAGACAACTTTATTTCTCTATGAGTGAACTTAATTTCTATTCCCACCTCATCCTTCTAAAAGAATTCCCACCTCATCATTTTATAACTTTCTTCTACAAGAAAAAACTCAGACCTTGAGTGCCCTTCCTTCTTTTGCTAGAGTTATTATGTTCCTTTCCGAAAATCACCTCAAGTACAACAGACTTTAGAGACCAAAGCCCAAAAGAATTCTGCTGTTCCATATTATGTTTCCACCATTAGTTTGGGCTAGATAAACTGGTGTAAACAGCCTTAAGAAAACTGCTTTTAGCTCTGACATATTCAATGTAACTTAATAAATCCTGAATTAGCCCAACTCTCCCTTGGGAAGACACCTAATTAAAGCTTCTCAAAGTTTCTTTCAGATGGTGACTGTCCACTGGCCAAACTCAGCCAAGTTTACAATTCCCTGGTACACACCTTTGTGCACACTACCAACACTGGGATTCCCAGATTATGAGTCAGTACGTTGTCACCAAGAGGCAGGGCAACATTTTCTTCATCAGGACCCGAGGTCAGAGGCCCTCTTCTCTGTGGGGAACCTTGACAACCTTCTTCAGGCTCGATATA
The DNA here is from genome assembly GCF_021613505.1 of Equus quagga. Lineage (NCBI taxonomy): Eukaryota > Metazoa > Chordata > Mammalia > Perissodactyla > Equidae > Equus > Equus quagga. The sequence goes on from NC_060279.1 coordinate 61,298,828, forward strand.
GTCTTGAAAATCTTTCACAACTACAGGTGAAAAAGGAAAAGAAAATTACACACACACACTCAAATAAAAATACACATGTCCGCTTTAGAAAACTTAAAAAGGTAGTAACAAGCACAAAACATAAAGAATTGTGACAAACTTCCTAACTGCATCCTACTGCACTATTAGGGATTTGGGGATGGTGATGCAAAATGCCAATTCTGACAAATTCAGTCTGAGCATTATAACTTCAGAGCAGCAAAGACAGTCCCCAGGACATCTTCAATTGTATCCAACTCTTAAATAGGTTTTTATATTCTAAACTTCAATAGTTTTTACTATGAAAAAAGCCCACTTTTCTTATATATCTTACATTTTCAAAACATCGGAATAGTTGAACTGTGTTACTTCAACAGAGGCGACCACTAGAAGGAGCTTATAACTTCTAAAACTCAAGTCCTCATTAGAAATAGTAAAAAAATCTAAATTCCACAAGAACATGCTGCTCCTATACAGATGAGGCATGTCCACACTAAACAGCAAGGCTGGACTTGGCCAGCACCATCTGCATCTCTTCATCATCCTCACTCTTGGAGACTCAGTCTCACCTTTAGGCGATCCTGAGACACGTGCAGGGTTCATGGACCTGTTCTTGCCTAACGTAAGAACAAGTCAGTGGTACAACATCCAGTTCTTGGCACATATAGTCAATACTTTGGCCAAGGGTGCAACCCCACAGGAGGGCCTTTAAGCTAGTCCATGGCTGTGGTTAAGCCAAGTAAACACAAAGCCCACAGACTAGCACCTTTTTATGGGCGCTTCAAGGCTCCCATGTGAGGCCAGAGAACAAGGACATGACGATCAAAGCTACTTCGAGCCAGAGGAGCAAAGAGACAGCTCTACCCTTCTACACCCAACAGGACTAAAGGACCAAAAGGCCATTTACTCTCATCCACAACAAGCTCATTAAGAAAATGCAAATACCTGGATTAAAAAGAACCTAGAGAAAGGTGCATGCACTCCTATTCACCCACAGAACAGGCTTGAAACACTTTAAAACAATGGGTTTAAATTTACAAAGATTTTAGGTTACCATTATATAACCTTCTGGAATTATCTGGGAACATAGTCTTCCATATAATACTGGGCAAACTGAAAACAAGTGACTACACCCTAAAGTGCAGATATGGTAACATTTCATCTTTAAAACTTCTCTTTAATTAAGCTCATTCATATAATTTCATTGCCACTGTAAACAATCTACTTAAGAGAACTTTACTGCATTTTGAACAAAAACAGAGAAGGGTTTTCTGATGAACTGAATCAAGGGTTCTGACATTTTCTCTTTAAAAGCCTTTTAATAAATCTTCAAATCAATGAAAAATACAATGACCTAACTGTCTAGGTAATATCTATAACTGCCCAAGATCATATGAGGCACTCAACCAAGGCTTCCAAGACAGTGAGCACGGCAGAGCCTGGACCGGGTCACAGGCGAGCTAAGTTACTGTGGGAACTGAGGCAGGGGCAGGGCAGCTCCAGCAGTCTGCCCCATGACCCTCCATTACCTACTGTGTTGCACAAACTCTACGGTATTCTACATGTGCCATGATGTAAAAATGGTTGGGAAGCTCTGGGTTAGACAATTCACTCTCTAAAGGCATGACTTAATTATGGCTGTCCAACAAGAGTAGGAAATGCACATGTGTTTTTAATAACTCAGAATTTTAGAAAATAAGTTGGAAGGCAGAGCAAATGTTGTAACAGAGGTTGGTGAAAAGGGAGGATAAAAACACTAAGCACTGTGTAATTCAGACAATAAAATGTGCATTTCCCTTAGGGTACACACATACCACGGTATTAAGCATTTCTCTCTAGATGGTGGGATGGCCAGTATTTCACAGCAGGGGCCATTCGCCCCTGGGAGGCTGCCCTTTACCATCAGATGGGAGTGGGTATGGGAAGGCGATCACAGAGTGCTCTACCATAGCTGCTGCCACCTCTTTCTCATCTTTTCCCTCCTATCTCATTGGTCACTCATTGGTTCCACAGTCCTGAGAAGACCCCACAGATAGCACCCAATCTTTTTCCTCTACTTGATAAGCAAGGGGAGCCCCAGATATAAAGCAGGAAAGACAAGACTAATCTATACACAAGCACCACCTTCTGGTGGCTCTGGGGTTGCTCTGCCCTCCCCCTCACTCAGAGCCTGCAGCCAAACAGCTGGCACAGATTCAGGACCACTGGGGCATCGAATCCTGAAAGAGTGGCCTGCCATGCAGCAGCTTTCCAAACTCTGCAGACTGGAGACTGGTGATGGATTGGAAACTACACTGAGTGACAGCCCTTCACTCATTCAATATAATACCTAGAGTCCAATTAATCTGGAAAGCGGGACTCCTCTGAGCAAGAGGATGGCTAAATGCTTTATTAAAATGCAACCTGAAACCAGCACTAAGAAAGGCACTCCTTTAACATGCGACATGAAGGCGTGACTACCATTCCAAACATCTCAGAGGAGGGGCAGTGAAAACAACGGAGGCCCTCAGAAGGTTAACCAGTCATGAGGCATGGACGCGGTTCCAGCAATTGCTAGTTGCCCTCCAGCGTCCTCTCCTCTTCCTCCTCATAACCAAACCACCCTGATACTTGGAACACACAGGCCACACAGACTACATTTCCCAGCCTCCTTAGAAAGACAGCAGGCACATGCCCCTCAGCCCTTCTTTCCTCTTCCTCCATCCTGCTGCCTGGAACACGGATGTGAAGGCTAGAGTTCTAGTTATCAAGAGGAAGAGAACCACACCCTAGAGATGACAAAGTAGTCAGCAGGAAGGAGCCAGGGTCCTTGACCTGTCTTCTCATAGCTGCTCCAGGCCTGAATTGCCTACCTCTGGACTTCATTTACAGGAAAGAGAACTAAACCTCAGTCTTGTTTAAGCCACTGTTATTTTGGGTTTTGTGTCACATGAGGCTGAATCTAATCCTAAGTGACACAGATATCAATGACTAAGACCACAAAATAAATTCAGTGTGTCATGGGAACACAAGCTTCCCAGGAGCAGGCATCTAGTCTGCTGTATGAGTCCCCATTGCCTAGAAGAGAACTGGTGCAAGGCAGATACTTTCCCTATCTGGGGAAGAGCAACAGCCTTGGCTCAATCTCCTTTTTCTCTGTTTTAACAAATCTTTACAAGGCTCTAACTCTAAGAAAACAGGTTCAGAAAAATCTCCAGTGCATTAACCCACTAATCTGGGTACGATGCTAAATGTGCAAAGGAAAACAGCTCTTCAGCCTCAGAGCTATCCTGAGAAGTTGTCTTTAAGGTCTCTATTTCAGGAGAAAAAGAGGCATTATCTAGAAAGGTCAGTGGTTGAAGACAGACGAGCTGAGCTGCATAACAATCACTGCAGCACACATGTGGGTGACCGGGGAAACAGACACGCACACAGCAAACCAAAGAATTAGACGTTAAACTCCCTGTTTCAGCTAATGTGGAACAGGAGCAAGACCAAGTTATGACAGGAAGACACACAGCAGAAATCTGATTTGAAAAGCACATCAAAATTCTGACCCCTTCTGCCAATAAGTGTGAAGATCCCGTGTGCCATGCCCCAGCAGCCCTCATTAATTCACTAAAGGGAATGATGTCATCCTGTGGAAGTGAGCCAGACTGAGCCAAGCCTGCCCTGGCCAAGACTGCTGCTGCCGCCACTGCCACAGCTCCAGCCCCTGCCCCTCCCATTTCCCTGGCAAGTGGACAGAAACTGATGTAACTGCACAGAAGCAAGGGAAAGGGAAAACAAGCTTCTGAACCACATTAAGAACAAAAAACAAAACAAACTTCCTTTAATTTGAAAGTTCTTTGTTCTCAAAAGGACTTGGACATCCTTAGTCTTAAAATAAGCTTTCATTTTAATGACAAAAGAATGACCTTGCTATTTCTAGCTAAAACCGTATTTGCTGGATCCCAAAACGAACTAAGGTAACGAGCTGAAAGACTTGTCTTTTGTAGGGCTTCCTTTAAACCTGCCAACAAGAGGGTCCACAGGGCCTCAATGGAGTGCCAGGGCAACGGACTTAGGCTGCAGAGACCACAGTAAGTGTCCACACCCACTGACGCTGCCTCAGCAGACAGACAGTAACAGAAAAGCCAGAAGACCCACAAAACTGATCACATTTTGCGGGGGGGGGGGGGGGGGGAGAGAAGAACTCTTATTTTAAAAGAGAACCAATGAAGATAATAAGGAATATTGGTTCATTTATGTTCTTCCACTGTGACACGAGATAAAGACTGCTTTGAAAACTTTTTGACTACTGAATTTACAAGAGCAACTCTGCAATAAATGGTACAAACAAAACACAGACACTCTGTAAGGGAAGCTTTGCAGCCTCTTGACACTGAAAAAGAAGGTGATCAGAACCATCCAAAGAGACTAACGAATTTTTCCATTAAGAAAATACTATTTTACTTACACTTCCTTTCCAGCTCCCTCATTTCTTCTGGTGGAATTTTCATTTTATCAATGTGCTCACGTAAAACACTAGCCCATTTCTGTAGAGATTCCATCACAGTCCAAGGCCTAGACATGTCTGCAACAAAAATGACCAGGGTCTCTGGCAAGGATTCAGCAGAAACTGCAAACTTCAGCAGGCCTTTGTGGTACAGGTCTCCATCCAGAATCCACACATTGCAGCGCGTGTGATCTAAGGAAAGAAGGGAAGCTAAGTTACTACCTGACAATGACCATGAGCACAGCTGAAAGAAGAGCCACATCAGGAAGAACTTGAAGGCGACAGCCACAGAAGTCCCTACAGAATACAAATGGAAATCCGAACCAGAAAAGGACTCAAGTGCTCAGTGGACTGCAATCCTTGGTCAAGGTGGCTGATGAATTTGTCTAAATGAATTGTCTAAACTGTAAAATTTTTTAACTACCATAATATATTTTGCCCACATCTAAAAAAATTCCAGCAATGTCTGAGGAGTAAAGCATGAAGGACATTTTAGCTTTCAATAAGAATCCAAAGATACTAATAAAAGCTACAAATGTTCACTGATCAACTGTGCCATAGTCTAAATAACCCATTCTCCTAAGGCACCAGCAATCTGTGAGGCAGCAAGCTGAGCTGAAGAGCCGGCGGTTAAACAAGCTCTTCTCGTGCCAGTCACTCAGCAGTGCATTCACATACTACGAAGGGCGCCAAAGAGACTGGACCTTTGTATTTAAATCCCAAGATAAAAACATTACTTATATAAATTGATATATGAACTACTGGGTGCCTGATGATACTAAGGAATTATAGTTATTTTTCGTATGACAATAATATGGTTATGTTTTTAAAAATCCTTATCTTTTAGACACACATACGGAAGTACTCACAGATGAAATGATATAACATCTGAAATGTGCTTCAAAATAATCCAGTGTGAAGTGAAAAGAGAAGAGGGTGAAAGTACAGTTGAAATAAAATTGATCAAGAACTGGTAACTGTTGAAGGCAGGTGACAGATACATTGGGGTTCATGAGACTAGTCTACGTTGCATGTATTTTTTGTTTTCCATAATAAAGTTAAAAACACATACACACATATACGCAAGTGCTGACATTTAATGAAGCATGTGGTTCCAAAATCATACCTGGATGATCAAAGAATAGAAGATAATTCTCCAAAATGATAATAAAAATTTTGAGATATGATTTTTGAGAAATATTTTTTTACAAAAGTGCCTTCAAGGAGAACTCCTATCATCAAAAACACTATTTCATTAACTTCTTTCCCAATAAATTCCAACATACACTTTAAAAACCTGTCTTCCATTAGCTACCTTTATTGCATAATCAATTCATTAAGATGCTGTAAAAAAATTTATATTCATGACTTTATCCCAACAGAATAATAAGTTACCTACATCTAGCTGCACTTTCAAAACTCTAATACATTTCAGATAGTGGTTTTGGTTGGGTTCAATGAATGCCTTCAAAAATATTGCTCTGTATCTGAAGCCCAGAGATTTTAATGCCTGCCCCTCACCAGGCCTGGTTCCTTTTTTTCAGTCTCTCTTCTCACTGCCCACTACACAGAACCCACCCACGTGCACGCAGATCACACACACCACATGTGGCATTAAATGGATGCCCCCAACCCTGGAGGCAGTGGTCCTTTGACCTGTCATGCCCCACCACAAACCAAAGACAAGCCAGAGACCATTTTCTCTAGCTGGGTGATTGCCTGCAAAATGTATATTTATAACACCATCACGCCACATGATAAAAAAGACTACAGCTGAAAGATATATAATTAACCACAGCTAAGGGCAACTCTTCCATCAAAGAGGAACTTGCAAGTAGGTGGCCTAAAAAAATCCCATAAATGCAGAGACCAAGAAGTTCTTAAGGCAACCTTAAGGAATCTGAAATAAAAGTTAACATGTACTTCATCTCAAAGGCAAGTGGATATGGTTAATATGATGCTTTGGCATGAAATACGTAACAAGCAGCTACAGAGATTCACAAAATACCTATACTATGTTTTATATTTTCAAAAGGGTACTAGAACTACCACTTTGTCTCAAGCATTTGACTACACCTGTCACACGCCAACTCTCATTCTGTCAACCTACAAAATAGGTACCGTTACCCAACTCTAGAAATGAGGAAACTGAGGTGCAGAGTGGTTCAGTCAGTCACAACTAGTGATTACAGGAGTGGGATTCTAAACCAGTTCTACCTGGCTCCAAAGCCCAAGTTCTTTCCACCATAAGAATGCTGCCAACAAAGACAGGAAGCAAAAGACTCAAATGAGGCCCTCTAGGCCTGGCTCAGTAGCCCCTAAGTCCCAGCCCTACTCACACAGATTCCAGTAGGCCTAGATGGCACCTGAATGCCTTTGTCCTCCTTACACAAGGTTAGCCCTCAGCACTGGGTCTATCTCCTACCTTTCTTTCACATCTTTCACGGAATGTTCAGCATGGCAAAGGAAGCTGAGGGAGGAGGAGCAGGAATAAAGTCCCCGGAGTTCAAAGAGGACCACTAAGTTAACGTTAATACAACTCAGGTCTCCAAGCTTTCACAAGAGATCCTTACCTATGCCCTCTATCACATGACTCTTAGAGATTGAAGAATCTCAGTGCTGGAAAGGACCTGGGTCCAGCTTCTTCATTTTAGCAATAAGGACATGAAGGACCAGAGGTGGTGGGATTTGCCTACTTATATAATCACTCTTACATCATGATCCTTACTGTTTAAATGGGTAAAGACAAATACAAAGAAAGTAATGAAGATATTTCATCCTTAGGCTGCAGATATCTTTCCTACAAATAAAAAGATCTAGGCATCGATAACTGTTTATTTTACAGCCATTCAAGACCTAACATAAAGCCTAAAGTTTTTTTTGTTTTATGGGTTTTTGTTTTTGAGGAAAATTAGCCCTTAGCTAATATCTGCCGCCAATCCTCCTCTTTTTTTGGCTGAGGAAGACTGGTCCTGAGCTAACATCCAAGCCCATTTTCCTCTACTTTATATGTGGGATGCCTGCCACAGCATGGCTTGCCAAGTAGTGTGTAGGTCTGCACCTGGGATCTGAACCAGCGAACTCCGGGCCACCCAAGTGGAACATGCGAACTTAACTGCTGTGCCATCGGGCCGGCCCCAAACCTGAAGTTTTTAAAGGAAGCATTACTGACTAGTGGTAACCAAAAATCATTATTCCAATCCAACTCATACTTATAAGAAAGAATTTTAAAATGATATCTAATCCTTTTAAGAGTGCTTACCATGTACTTTTAATCCTAACTACCCTGTAGGTAGAAACAATTACCATCCACATCCTGGAGATGAGGAATGAAAACAGAACACTATCACTTCTGAGCCTCTATTCCCTCCACTGAAAGGGACACAAGAAATTACCATTTCTAAACTGTCACAAAGAGACTCAGAAAACTCTCCTGTGATGCTCTGAACCACACCAATTTCAGATTTTCCCCTAGAACCATGCAGAGTAACAGTGGTGCCCAGATCTGTCTGCCAAGCGCTGTTTTCATAGAAAAGCCCAAAGCTTTTAAAAACATCTTTCTTACTACAGTTGGGTGCACCTGAAATTTTACCTTCAGTATCTCCTTTCAAGTGGGGGCTACCCAGAGCAGCAGCTAACAGCCCCATTCCCTATTTTTGCTAACATACTCTACAAAGGAAAGTGAGTAAAGTCTTGCAAAGACATACACTTCATCTATCCCCCCGTTTCTAATTCTTTTAGAACTAAGAAAATTGAGACTGCCTGGCCATGTTGCAGGAGCCACAACCAAGGAGTCAGAGACCTGCACACACCCCTTATCATGGATCAATGCGTCACTCACCATCTCGGTCCTCGTCATGGACACTGAGGTAGAGATACTCCAGGCCTCTCCCTTTTTTGCCATGCTCGGCTCCTTGTAGTTTAGTCATGAGGGTTGTTTTACCAGAACCATCTTCACCTACAAATGACAGATGTAAGAAAGACAAATGTACTGTTCATTCTAAGCTAGGACGGGGAGTCTTGACATTCACACAACAAAGAACAACTAGGAATTTCATGCAGAGCCTGCTCTTGTCTCATCTGCATTCATAAACACAGCGGGCTTTGCTGTTAAGAGTGGCTGAGGCGGGGAGGAGTGACAAAGGCGGTAAGTTCTAAGATCTAAAATGATATTCTACTGCAGTTAACCTTCCTTCATGAGGGATGGAATAAGGCAGGTCCACAGGCCCTACCTACAGTTTACAAGTCATGCATCTGGAGAAGTGAAAGTAAACAGTGGGGCTAGTTTCTCATAAAATAAACTTTCACCACAAGAAAAGCAAGAAATCTTCAAAATATAATTAACCTTAAAGCCCAGAAACTCTGAACTAAAAAAGTCTGATCCTGCCTCACAATCATGAGGAATGGAAGCTATGATTTACTTTTGATTTTAGTACATCTCTTTCATAAGCATCCTGAAGGATAGGAAACTGATGAAAATAATTACAGACTTAAGCAAAACTCTTAAGCATAATCTCAATAATTATCAAGCACCTCCTCATCCCCCTCCACCCAACTAACAACCCCGCCCCCCCCACAGAGAAACCTTAAACATCAAGAAGAACTACCACCAAGAAACACCACTAGGCACCCCTGGGACTTCATAATATGGAATTACAGCACATGAGAACTGCAAGGCATTCCACAGATCAAAAGCCTCCCCGCCATCCCAACACCACTCCCTTATTCCGGGCCTCCACATCCCATCTGGACCAGGGGAGCACCTGTCAGCCGGACTTCAGCACCTGCTCATTTTGAGCCACTTGCCAGAGTTCTCTGCCTAAAACATGGATCTGGTGACCTTGATTCCCCACTTCTAGTAGATCTCTAGGGATCTTCTATTACTTACTGCTGTGGCCATCACCTCAAGACCATATGCTTCCCTGAAAAACAGTGGGAAAACGGCCCTTGAAGTGATTCCCATGAGGATTAGGGGATGGAAGTGAAATAAAAGGTCCTGGAGAATCAGGGGCCTTCAGGAAAAAGCATCAACTCTCCAGGCTTCCACAATGTGCCCCCAACTTACCTCATCAGTCACCTTCCACAAGGAGCTTCTGGCAACTTCCAACCCCCACCTTCTTGTCACCTCTCTGTTCCTGCAAACACTAACCCTCTGTGGCCCTGCATGTTGACACACCCTTCAAAACACCTGACCTCCAAATTACCCTCTTCCAAACAGCACCAAGCAACGTGATGATCCCACAGTAATCTACCCATTCCTAGCACGGTGTAGCACAATCACCAACACATCCGTCTCTCACTAGACTGAGATTCTTGTGTGGTGTCTGAGGGATGTCTGTGCTGTCCCAGTGCCCAGTCTACAGGACCCACCCAACAAATGGATTTGCTGTATGAATGAACCCAGTCAAACTCCTTCATTTGTATGAAGAAATTGAGACCAGAGATGTTAAGGGACCTGACCCAGGTAACCCGGCAGTGAGGACCGCAACAACGCGAAGTCGTCCCTGGTGAGGATTCCAAGCCCCGCTGTCCTTTGCAGAGCCCCTCTGACTGTGCACTGCTCATGATGATTGAAGAATGGCTCTTGCAGCATCTCTCCCGAGCCTAGATCCCAAGTCACTTGTTCTCCGGCCTCCTCCACCTAACCTCGTCATCTATTCACTCCCCTCTCCAGGTCCACCATTCAGTGAACTTCGAGACTATGAGCGCACGGAGTCAGGGACATTTAAAGCAAGGCTGATGTTGCGGCCAAACGCCTAAGGAATGTGCCGACAATCCCATGCCAGCATCACGGGCTCTCCAAAAGGGACAGCATCCCAACCCCAGACGCGGTGGACTTGGCCACTCTCCGGCTGTCCAGCCGGGGTCTCCAGGCCCTCCCGGACGAGGAGGGCTGCGGGCAGGCGGCAAGGGAGAGGAAGGCTGGGACCTGTGAGAGGGGCGCCCGCCTCGCCCACCCCAGCTCCCCGGGCAACGCCCTGCCGCCGGTGCTCACCAAAGACCAGGATGTTCTTGCCGGAAGGCAGTTTAGACCTGGCGCGAGTGGACACCTCGCTCAGGATCGAGGACCTGTAGGGACAACGGCAGAACGGTCAGCGCCGGGGCCAGCACGGACCTCAACCGCCCGCGACCGGCTGTCAGTCTGTCCGACGGCCCGGCGCCCCGCCCGGCTCCCCGCCCGGCCCCTCGCGATCTCACCATAGGCTCTGGCCCTCCTCCTCCTCGCTAGTCAGGTCGCCGGCGGCCGCCACCGCGGGCCCGTTGGGGCCCAGCAGCAGCTTCTTCTCCACCCCCACCGGCGCCATCTTGCCAACTGCAGCCACAAAGAGGGCCCTCCCCCGGGCCCGCCGAGGACCCGCGAGGACCCCAGCTGGGGCGCCCGCCGCCCGCCACCCTCGCGCCGCGCCGCGCCGCCCGCCCCGCAGGGCCAGCGCCGCCCACCGCGCTCTGCCGGGCCCGTGATGTCCTCCGGCTCCCGCAAGTCCGTGAGGCCTCCGAGGTGGCGGGAGGTGGGTGGCGGTCAGGCGGCCGCCGGGGCAGCTATGCGCAGGGAGGCGGTGGCGGGAGCGGGAGCCGCCCGGACGGAGGGCACGCTGGCGGCCTCTGCCGGCCGAGGGGCGCTGCGGCACTCCGCCCCGGGTCCTCGCCCGCTCGCCGGTCCCGCGGCGCCGTCGGGGCCGAGGCAACCAGGTTGCCTGACGGCAAAAGCTCAGGCTTTGGAATGAGAATAATAGACGATAGCGCCGTTGGCCTAGCGCTGACCGTGTGCCGGAGTCACACATTATCTCACTGATTCTGTCTAACCCTTTTACAGATGAGAAACCTGAAGCTCAGACAGCCTAAGAAACCTGTCCAAGGACCCAATGCTAGAAGAGAGCACCCCAGTACTTCCAATCTCATTCACCGATCTTAACCTATTATATCATGAATTTTGCCTAATCCTAATGATGCCCCGCATTGAAACACTGGCCTTATGCCAGTCCCCCAGATCCTCATCAAGATCTTGCTTTTCACCTCCTCCTTCCTTGACTCTATTTAAGATTGTGAGATAGTGATCTTTACCGCAGTGAACAAATACGCTTGAGTTTAATAAGTTTTTTTAATGATATTTTCAGGGAACCACTATTTGACACCAGAAATAGGAGGCTTTAATTTCCTTTCCTCAGGGGAAAAAAAAAGGAAAGGAAAAGGAAGAGATGTGAAAAGGGAAGGGACAGGGAAAAGAAAAGGGAAGGAAGAGGGTAATGGCAGAAAAGGAAAGAAAAAACTCATTTCACCTATCAAGCTTAACTTCAGGTGTGGCCTCTACCTGACGGCTCTTGCTATCCTCTGTGGAAACAGGCTCACCTTACAAGGCATTTCTAAATATCACAAGAAAGTGGGATATGGCAGAAAATCAATCACCTATGTGGGTTTCAGATTAGGATTCTCATCCTGGCTCTGCCAAAATGTTCACAGCATGAATTACAGGCTCCAATGAATGGGCATATCACCTGCCAACCTGAATGTAAGATTCAAACAAGACAATGGGAGTGAAAACCCATTAAGAGTTACACTCCTGGAAGTCTGGGAAGAGCAGGCAAAGTGTTGTAAATCATAAAAGGGCAAGCAGTGTCTGAATTTTCATAAGACAGAAGATGAAGTTAAAAAATACAGGTCAGTGAACTTCATCACCTAGGTGAAATTCTCTAATGTAACCAGTTAAAAAAGGAAAAGATAGCACCAGATTTATAGTTTCTTTCTTTTTTGCAGGAATACCAAGTAGGAGGATGCCGCAAGACAGAGCAAATGCAGATTTCAACAGGGCATTTGACAATTCACATCATAGACAAGCAAGTGAAATGTAGGCTGGACGATAGCATTGAGGCTTGTTAAAGACCAGGCCCAGAGGGGGCTGACGAGCAGGGACCACAAGAGGAGGCTGCGAGGGGCCTGCTCTAATCTCCCACCCTGGCCCAGCCAATTCAGGGTGCCAGTAGTGACTTGGTGAGAATGCAACAGCACACTCATAGAAGTGTGGATGACCTGAAGCAGAAAGAGATGCCCAATATTCTGGATGACAAACTGAGTACAGACTAAATCTAACAAGATGAAATTTAACAGGGACTACTAAAGTCCTATATAGTGGGGTTTAAAATAAATGCACAAGAACAAGATAGGAATGAATAAAAATTATAATCTGTAAGTCTTAACTATATTAACTATAATCAGTTGGTCATGTAGAATGCCAAGAAGCATCTAAGCAGTGTTTGATTTTTCTATTACATAACTTCCAATCAATAAAAGAACTGTTACCTAAGACCCACTTAAAGTGGAAAAATGTGTTTAATTCATATCAGAACAATGATAAAGGGCCAGCCCCATGGCCAAATGTTTAAGTTTGTGTGCTCCACGTCAGCAGCCCAGGGTTTTGCCAGTTCGGATCCTGGGTGCGGATCTCGCACCACTCATCAAGCCATGCTAAGGCGGCGTCCCACATAGCAGAGCCAGAAGGACCTACAGCTAGAATATACAACTCTGTACTGGGGGACTCTGGGGAGAAGAAAAAAAGAAGATTGGCAACAGATGTTAGCCTTGGTGCCACTCTTTTAAAAAAAAAAGGGATGAGACAACTTCTGATTAACAAGCTAATAAGGCTGAGGATTATCTAACTTATAAGACAAAATGTTTTCCCCTTTGACCTAAAATAACTTTCATAAATTCTGAGAAATACAAATCAACATAACCCAGCAGACTATTTAAATCATCCCCACAGTGCTTAGGAAATACTGACAGATAATGAACTAGATTCATTCACACTTTAAATGCTTCAAGGAATTTTCCAAATTGTAAATCATTCTTTTGCCTAAAGGAAAACTTGGATTTAAACAGAAAATTTTCTGCTTATTGACCCTCTGGAATTTCATTGTGGATCAGAAAATAAGAAATTTAATAAAAATTCTGCTTTATCTAAGAAATAGTCATGATCTGAAAAGGTCAAAAAATACATGCTTATGGGGAAATATCCTTTGGGACTGAAGAATCTACTAGAATGACATGAAGCAGTGAGCCAATGGGTACAGAAGCACAGCCGAGCTTTCAGACCCTGATACTTGATCATTTTGCCACAGCAACAGCATTTTAAGTACAATGGAGGCTGCAACAGCATCTTTTGGGGATGGTGATGGAATATAAAAAGAGTAAGAAAAATAGAAAACTGGGACCTAATGGTTTTCCACCAGAATAAAACTAACTTGAAAACAAACAATAAAAAAATTGTTTTAAACTTTTAAAAAGCAAACACAAATAAACATACACCAAAAAGAAGTGAACCTGACCATAGTACTTGGGAATATTCAAAGCAACTGCACAATTAGCCTTTATAAGAGGAAACATTTTAATTAACAAAATTTCAAACATTGATTTAGTATGTGCAAACCTCCCTTGAACAGCTTGGGAAACTATTCTGTCTTTCCAGTGAAGGACTTTCACTGGGTAAGATACTAAAATCCAAATGTCTCACATAGTATTCATTGCAATATAATGTCAAATAATGTTTAAAGGCTGATAATTTTTTTTCTCTTACCTATATTCTTTGAGCTTAAAGAAAAGTATGTTCCTAAACAAATGTTTTACTTTATAAAGGAATTTTGTCTTACTAATCTACACATTGAAAATTTGTCTTATAAATTATTTTAATAATTTGATGAGCTAAAGCATCACAAAAGTAGTTAATTAAAACAGTATCTCTGCTTCCACATTCCCTATCTCATGAGAGTTTAGAAGAATATTTTAAATTTTGTATATTCAAGGCATTGTATCTTAAGAGTTCAAACTAAAAACCGACAAGTCTTCCAATCAAGAAGCTGCACACTTGGGGCCTTTGGTCAGTTTATGGTACTTGTGAGCAAGGTCCACAGCCTTCCGTCCTTGCTGAAAGGGGAAAGACCACAAAATTAAATTCCAGTGATTTCCCATTTTCTTAACTCCACTGAAAAGGTAATTTACTTCTTCTTTGGTAAAGTTTTTACGAATTCTTCTTTTTTCTGTAATTAAGGAGAATTGTAGAATATATTAGTACTTACTGAAAAAATGGATCTTCTTGAGACCCAAATAAGTGCTTAACTTATTCTAAGGATATGAACTATACAGTGAGAAAATGTCATTCCTGGGTTACTCATCATATAGAAATCCACTTCAATTTTTAAAAGTTGAGGGCCTACTATTAAGCTAGATGCTATCACCGTGACTTCTTCAATAATTGTAATTTAATCCTATTGCAATAATATTTGTAACACTTTCCAATCAAGAAACACAAGTTTATAAACATGTTATTTTTAATTCTCTCAACATTCCTGTGAGGACAGTTAACAAACAGCTTACCTATCTTACAGATACAGTCTTCCCAAAGGGCTCCATAACTTCATAGAATAGAAAAGAATATCAATACTTGTTACTTTAATTATCAGGCTTGATTAATAATTTTAAAGAATAAGGGTCTTTTGAAATTCATTTTAAAAAACATGTTCACTACCTATATAGGTGCTCACCTTGATTAAAACAAACAAACAAAAAATAGGCTGCACAAGAAAGAAGGAAGTTTTTAACTATTGTTTGTTAGGGATACTTTCTACAACAGAAAGAATGCAGTTATTATCTGTAAACATAAATATCTTCTGGTGATGATTACTAGGAAATAGTTTTAAGCTTTTTCATTCACTGTTAATTCACCTTATCATTGTAGGTGGATGCTGATGAGGAGGAGTTTTTTTTATTTCCACTTAAGGCTGCTATTTACTTTAGCAGGACCTGGAATAGTTGTGCTGGGACACCCTTAGAAAATCTTGCCCTTGCAGGTCAAGACTGTTAGCCATTTTTCCACCTCTCCTAGGACAACAGCCACAGTTCAGATCTTTTAAAACAGAAGATAAAATCTTGCCAGCAGAAGGCTGAGAAATCAATGAAAATAATGTCTGATTATTACTTAATGGTATTACTTAAAATGCAAGCTCCAGGAAGACAGGAATTTTTATCTGTTTTGCCTACCACTGTATCCCCAATTGCCTAAGACAGCATCTGACACCTAGTAGGTGATCAACAAATATTTGTTGGAAAAGGAAAGTTAGTATTGGTAAAAAACTGTTTCAAAACTTATCAGTGAAGTTACTCCTTACTTTTGGGTCTACTGGAAAACTGTAGTTATCCAAGAAATAGACTATTTCAATTTCACTTGCTAATCGATTTGAACTCATTACAATCAGGATTGGATGCGTTACTATAACATTCAGGATACTGGGGTCCTGGAGGTGTTCGTGTAAAGCCAATCCAAACTTTTCCGTTGCAGCTGCCATCTCATTAACATCTGTGCCCAGTTCCTCAAAGGTTGCTGCAGCAGAGTAGTGGGCAGCCTAGGAGGAGGAGGCAACTCTCTACACCCAAAACTCCCTATGGCTTCTTTAGTGCCCCTCTTAACATTGATTGGGCATTAGGAAAGAGGAGGGAAAAATAGGCAAGAAGGCTCAGTTCTAGAGACTCTTATTTTTCAAACCCTCTCAAGATACCAATCCATCTTAAAAGAGACCCTTGTCCCCAAGGCTCTTTAAATGCTTAGATGCTGCAACGGTCGCTTCTCAAAAGAATAGTCTCAAATTTGAATGTAACCTATAAATGAATGGTGATGAATGTCTCTAATACAAAAGGGAAATTTATCAAGAAGGGGAAAAATGGCAATATATCAAATATTCCTGGCCTGCTTGTGAAAGAGATATAAGACCAACCTAATCACTACCTCCTCAAGACGCCTTTCTAAAGTCTAAAAAAGCAAGCCAAATTATTAACTATTTGGTTTTAGCTAAAGCAATTCTAACCTACAAAAAACAATGTATTTATAAGCTGCATGTCACTTAACAGTATTTAGGATCCCTCTGTATAATCAATAGATAACCATAATTATGTACATTTCATAAGGCTCTGCAAGTGATTTTACCATGTAAAATGATTATAAAATATTTTTAGTTGTTACAAATTTTCCTTTAAGACATGTTACTGAAAAAAAATCTTCTATTAATTTGATGCCAACTCCTTGCCAAAAACAAGATTTCCAAATGCAACATGTTTCTATGGAAAAACATCCATTTTCTAACAGTTTCTACAGAAAATATTATTTTAAAAGTGGTCTACCCTATAGTGGTACTGAATTTAATTTGCATGCAGAACTTTTAACCTAGAAAAAGATCCAGATATAAAAAGTAAATTTGAAGTTTCTTTAAAGGTTTAAGAAGTGAACATGGCCAAATAAAACTATGTGGCAAAATGTTTCCTGGATGTACCAAGTCCACAGGTCTTTGCAATAAATAACAGAATGGCTCTACAGATGACACTAATTTCCAGGTTATTTTGACAAGTAATGTACTCAACTGCTTATTCTTACTCGCAGGTACTAATTCCATATGAATAGAAGAAAACGGTAATGTTCTTTAAGTCTCTGTGATAAATTTGGAATGGTGATAAACCTGAAATGTTAACCCCGTAGTTCAATAAAAATTCCCATAAATTAACTCATCATTTAAGAAGTATTTTGATTTTCAAGCATGGCTTTAAGGTTTATACTGTTTGTCTCTTCAATTTTGATTGTTTGAAGTGCTATAGTTACAAACCAAAACCTTCTCCAAAATCTCTCGGAAGCACTTATGCAAAGGAGATAATTTTGTTCTTAAAATAGAAAAGTGATCCAGAGGACAGAACAGGAGCTTCTGGTGAAAGACAGGTTTGCATATGAATTTAAGTTCCGCCATTTGCCTGAAACTGGGAATAAAATAATACTTACTTTACAGTGTCATTATGAGAACTAGAGCATATAATATCTGTAAAACATCTAACACATAGTAGGTGTTTAATAAATATTAGTTTCCTCCTGCTCCTTCCCCAGCTGGCAAGTAATGGATGGGGAAGCCACATGAGGAAGGGAAGAAGGAAGCCTCTTTACTTAGGAAGTATGACCCTCATCAGAGCCAAGGGTTATTTAAGAGCCATCAATGATGACATTGAGAACAATCATTCAGCTGTTCTTTCTCAGGAATATATGAAATTTAGGTTTATTTAAAAATTAAATATATTCACTTATTCCTCCAAGGGTAGTAGATTCGTTACTGAGTTGTCGTCTTCTACGTGGGGTCAGCAGAATTTCTGAAAAACATGGAAAACATTTAGCATGCTTAGAATATCAATCTGAGTAATAGCACATCAGTTCCATTGGCATGCTATTTCCTTTTTCCCCCCTTCTAACAGGAATCCTTAGGTGGATTAGGAAGAATTTTTTAACCACCAGAAACTAAATCTACTCCCTGGGTACATCTTAAATCACTGGTTGCTCAGAGACAGATTTTCTTTTCAACATTATTTTACCCTCTAGTTTTTAAGATACTTCATGTTCTAGATTATAGTTCAGAAGGTATAGTCATAATTACAGTTTTAAAGCTGCTGAATTAATTACTTTTGTTACAGATAAGTGATTTCCTTAGTTCACTTTTATATCTGTCTTCAGCTTCCACAATGACTTTGTGACGATCACATTGGTATGGGCAAGAGTGCAAGAGCTTGCTAAAATTTCGGCTATTCAGAGATTTTCCTACTGCTATGCAACCTAAAAGAAAACAAATCAAAGTGATGTATAGCTGTTACAAAATATCAAGTAACAAATCTATGAAAGCAAATATCTTTATGATGGTAACTGAAGTGAAATCAAGAACTTAATTACAAATACATCAAGAAGCTCAAAGTCATGTGAGAGAGTAAAGACAACAAATACAATACAGTGAAATAAATGTTGCAATAAAGGCATGAACAGAGTTATGCTGATATAGAAAAGGAGCATCTACTCTGGTCTGGTTCTGAGCAGAAGCCACTGTTAGGAAAGATACAAAAGAAGTGACCCTTATGCCCAGTCACCTTCCCCGCCCCTGCCCCCCGCAATGTTTTATTATAGAAAACTTATGAAACACAAGAGTAAAGGGAAAAGTATGATGAGCCTCCATGTATCCATTATCCAAATTCAATAATTATTAACTCATGGCCAGTCATATTTTATCTACACCTCACATACTCTGCTTTGCCCTCCATCTATGCACTGGATTATGAAGCCTAGAATTTGCATTAAAGTATCATTTCATCTGTAAATACTTTGTATGTATCCCTAAGAGATAAGGACTTTAAAAAAAAAAAAAAAACAAAACCATTATCACACCTAAGAAAATTATGCTTAATATAATCTAATATCCATTCAGTGTTCAAATTTCCCCATAATGGGAGCCGGCCTGGTGGTGTAGTGGTTAAGTTCACATGCTCTGCTTCAGAAGCTTGGGGTTTGCCAGTTCAGGTTCTGGGCACAGACCTACACACAGCTTACCAAGCCATGCTGTGGTGGCATCCCACATAGAAAAGCTAGAAGGACTTACAACTAGGATAGACAACTATGTACTGGGGCTTTGAGGTGGGGGCGGGGGGAAGAGGAAGATTGGCAACAGACGTTAGCTCAGGGCCAATCTTCCTCACCAAAGAGCAAAGCTTAAAAAACAAAAAAATTCCCCATCATTTCAAAGATTTCTTTTTTTTTTTTTTTTTTAAAGATTTTATTTTTTCCTTTTTCTCCCCAAAGCCCCCCGGTACATAGTTGTGTATTCTTCGTTGTGGGTTCTTCTAGTTGTGGCATGTGGGACGCTGCCTCAGCATGGTCTGATGAGCAGTGCCATGTCCGCGCCCAGGATTCGAACTAACGAAACACTGGGCCGCCTGCAGCGGAGCGCGCGAACTTAACCACTCGGCCACGGGGCCAGCCCCTCAAAGCTTTCTTTTTATAGTTGGCTTTGTTTGAATCATGATCCAAACAAGGTCTACCCTTACATTCAGTTGATATGTCCCTTGAATTTCTTTGAATCTCTAAATTCCTCTCTCTTCCCCCTTATCATTTACTTGTTGTAGACAGTGGGTCATTTGTACTACAGAGTTTCCCAAAGGCTAGATTTTGCTGATTACATCCTAGGTGCACTCTTTAAAATATTCCTGTGTGCCCAATAAACTAGTAATTAGATGTAGATGATTGATCAGATTCAGATTCAATTGTTTTTAGTAGAATTCTTCACAGGGAGTATTGTATACTTCTTACTGCATCATATTAAAAGGCACATCAAGTCTGACTATCTCTTTTTTTAATGTGAAGATGGATCAGGAGGTTCAGGTAATGTTACCCACATGCATCTGTAAAAAAGTTCTCCATCTGCCTGTCACCTAATGGTATTAGGGGCCTATGCCTAAAGGATTAGGAGAAGTTAGCCAGGCAGAAAGTTGGCTGGGATGAGGACATTTTGAGTACAATGAACATGTGCAAAAGCAGAGAAGAGTGAAAAAGCAAAGTGTATTCAAAGAATCATAGATACTTTGGTGTGGCTGCAGTATAAGGTATGAGAGAAGTGTGGGAGAAAAGTTGAGGCTGGTGAGGGTTTCAAGGCGCCAGATCAAGAAGGGTCTTAAAAGCTATGCTAAGGATTTTTAACTATCTTCAAGTCAATGGGGAGGAACTGAAGGATATTTATGAAGCAGGGAAATGACATAATTTCATTTGGTTTACAGAAAGTTCAGCTGAAGGTAAAAGGTTCAGTTAAGGGGTTACTTCAACAGTCTGGAAAATAAAGGAAGGGATTCTAAAACACAGCATTTATAGGGAGAATGCAAAGATTTCTGAGGTTAAATTGGTGAATAATGAGCTGTTGGGGTAAGGAGGAAGTTTAGGATAATTCTCAAGTAATTTGGTAGTTGACTGAATGGCAAAGTTTGGAATAAGCATGGAATATTTCTGGCAGACTTAAAGAGAACAAATGTGCAGTAAAATTTAACAAGTGGAAGCAGGACAAAATTCCAGAAAATTTTGAAAGCCAGGCAGAGAGTCTGAGTCAGTGAGTTACTGAGGGTTCTTTGGTATGGTGACATGATAAAAAGCATATATTATGAAGAGAAGTTAACAGCAATACATACATTACAGTTGGCGGTTGCTGAGACTTGAGACTGAAAAACTGCTACAAATTTGCTGGAGTAATTTAGACACAAAACAAAAAGGGTCTATGTGGGAAAGAAAAAAAGAACCAACTTTGATAGACTAAAAATACGGGATGTAAAAAGAAAAAATAGTTACAGATGTTTCAAGGTTTGAAACCTGGGAGGCCAGAAGAATAGTGGCAACACTAATAGAAATGGAGTGATTGGAGGGAGGGAAATTTAAGAGGGGAAAGATGCTGTGTTTTGAATATATTAAGTTTGAAATAACAGTAAGATATTGAAGTGAGCATGTTCTGGATACAGTTAGAAATGGAAGAGTCAGGCTATAACCACTTAGAACCAAGTGTAACCACTAAGTAACCACTTAGAAGCCAAGTGTAGAGAGATACAGATTTGAAAATCATCAGTAAACGATAGTTGATGCCACAAAAGTAAACATTGCAAAAGAGTGGAGTAAGTGCTACAGACTGTCTTGGGGGGGGAATAACTGTAACAATTTGGCAGGAACAGAAAGATAAAGCAATAAAGATGATAAAATGGAGTGGTTTTTAGAATATAAATTTTTTTCTTTTTTTTTGAGGAAGATCAGCCCTGAGCTAACATCTGCTGCCAGCCCTCCTCTTTTTGCTGAGGAAGACTGTCCCTGAGCTAACATCCGTGCCCATCCTCCTCCACTTTATACATGGGACGCCTGCCACAGCATGGCTTGGTAAGTGGTGCATAGGTCCACACCCAGGATCCGAACTGGTAAATCCAGGGCTACCCGTGCAGAGCATGCAAACTTAACCACTACACCACCAGGCCAGCCCCTAGAATGTAAACTTCTTGAGGTGAGAACTGAGTTCTATGCATCTTTGATCCCAGTGCCTGCCATAAAATAGGCACTCCCTAAGTGTCTATGAAATGAGTGAGTCGTCACCGAGGGAAGAAAGGAATTAGGAAAGAACCGTCTCAAACTAAGGGATGAAAAGGAGTTAACAGTTACAGAGTGTCCACTCTGCCAACTGGAATACCTTTTGACCAGAGGTCCCCAAACTTTCTCGCTTCACGGCACCCTTAAGATCTTGGTGATTTTTTACCCAACCTCTATGTCAAAAGAAATACCAACCATTGTGTTAGCACACAAATACTTAAATTGTTTGGACCTAACAACTTCATAGCCATTTGAAAAAGTAACACACCTAAATTAAAAGAAAACATTTGCATTTCATTCTTATTAATTACATTTACTTCCTACTGGGATACATGTACCTAGAGCACAACTTCTCAAATCTTGGAATCAGACTGAACACTGCCACCCTCACTCCCTCCACGTTGATTTTCATGTGATGCATGCTTTCTATCACAACTACTGAAAACCCATCTCCACAAAGACGTGACATTATCAAAGGAATACAATGCAATTTAATGTTGAAACTGAACAAAATATGTTGACTATTTTGTGTTTCACTTATAAAACTGAAAATATTATGTAGTGCCTTTGTGAGTGCACTGCAGAGCCCCAGGGAGCCTGAATGGACAGTTTGGGGACTGTGGCTTTAAACTACTGAAAAGAAAGGATTTCAAGGCATGGTAGTCAATAGCGCAGAGATACTAAAGAGGATAAGAATTTTTTAGAAAGTCATTGGATTTTGGGGGAGGAAAAAAAAGAGGCTTCAGGTAACCTTTAACATTAAAGTTTAACAAATGGCAATAAAAGAAGCCAGATTGCAGGGAGTTAAGAAGGGAAGGAATACACTGAAAGAGACAGGAGTAAGAGGGGGAATCTGGTAATAAACGGTGGAAGAAAGAGTAGATGAGTACTTGAATGGATAGCAGATCACACAAAGTGTTTGGATATTTTTAAGACAAGGAGAAATGAACATAGTTTACAATGGGACAAAAGGAGTTAATGGCTAGAAAGATTAAAAAGGGGAGGAAAAAAGACATGAGATTCAGATTATAGCTAGATATCAATTTTAGAGTAATAGAGATAAACTCTTCATCCAAGACAGACAAATAGTGATATTCTGAGCCTACTGTGGAATAGCCTCAATTTTCTCTATAGAGCAGAGTGTGACAGTAAGTGTAAACAAAGAGGAAATACCAGGGTATGAAGCAGAAGAAGAGGTGGAACAGGCACTGTAGAACATTTACAAGGGCCCGACAGAAAAAATAAATAATAGGGCATGGAACATTAGAAACATTTATATATTAACTATAAACATAAAAATAGATATTGTTTAATACTTAATGCCCATATTTAGGGCATAATCCAGAATACATATTTATTTATTGACCCTTTGAAAATATAAAAAATGTTTACCTTACTCAGTAAAGTTAAACTTATAGCTGGTATTGTGACAAAAAGAGAAGAATAAAGTAATAGAAAAAAGTATAAGCTATGTTGATTCATATAAACAAATACTGGAAACACAGGCTAATGAAGATAGATGGTATTAATTTGAATGTTTTATGATACTCCAGCTGGTTCTCTCTCCAAAGGAAATGAAGTTTAAATCACATAGGTAGAACTATTACAAATTCTAGTTAACTAACATCATATAAAACTTTAATTATGAAACAACTGAAATTAAAAAAATATTTACCTGAGCATCTATACTTTAACATTTTGGAACAACTGTTGGTTGCTAGAAAACTGATAACTTCTTTATTTATTATATCGGAACATAATGTAAATGGATCTAGAAAAAAACAGCAAAATGGAGGAATTTTTTGATTAATGGAAAGGACGTGACATTTACAAGATTTATTAATTCTCAAGATTTTCATAAACTTAGCCCAGTCCTACACATCCAATCATCCTGGTGGATAAACAGAAAGGTTCTGGGTTTCAATAAAAGGTGACTGAAACACTTAGACCAGAAAGAGAGTCAAAGGCATGGCTTATATGTTAGAGGGCAGATATACCAATGTACATTTTTAGCTATATTAGTCACCTAAATATTTGTTTTCTTGAAAAATCAAAGAAGAAACATTTTTAATCATACCTGTTACTGGTAACTGCTGCTTTCTATTTTTGACAATGGGAGTTGGATGTTTAAAAACATGGTCGCTAAAAGAAAATAGACACCAGATTACTAAAAGTAAATATTCTGTTCAGTTTGTGGACACATGTTTCTGTAAGCAGAGGTGTGATTTTGGGTGTTTGGCAGGCAGAAGGAAATGGAGTCAGGATCTAGCAAAATCTACCAAATTCTGCCAAAGTAGGGTCTGCACCGGTTATAGCCTTGTTTCTAATAAGGGTAATAATATTGATGCTCGCAGAAACATGGGATAAAAAGTTGTAAAAAAGGAAAACAGAAACGAATGAGGGCAAAAAAAGGAAAGAAGAAAATCAGAGGGCCAGAGGGTAAGAAGGCTGGCCCAAGAACATATCTCACTGCTTCCCAATTCCACATCCTTGAGAAATCAAGCTAAAATTAACATCAAGAATGGTTTTAAAAAGGAAAAATGGGGTGGTGATGATGCAATCCATTTTCCCAATACTTAGTTTACTCTACAACCTTCCCAGAACATAGCAGCATCCTCTTCAGTTTCCCTCCTAGCACAGTAACCATTTAGAAGAGTATAACACAGGAAAGGGTCTAAGAAGAAAAGCTACAACAAACACATAGCAACAGAGACTGGATTAGTGGTTACCAGAGGGGAAAGAGGGAGGGAGGGAGGTGAAAGGGGTGATTAAGCACATGTGTGTGGGAATGGATTGTAATTAGTCTTTGGGTGGTAAACATGATGTAATCTACACAGAATTCGAAATATATTACAATATATACCTGAAATTTATATAATTCTATAAACCAATATTACTGCAATAAAATAAATAAATAACAACAAATAATAAAGTAAAATAAAAAAAGAAGAAGAAGAAAAGCTGCAATCCCAGGTCCAGCCCCACAGGCTACCTGGCAGGGAGAAAGGACACGTGCTGGAGGGGAGGTGTAGGGAACAGCTGAAAAGGCAAGCCTAAACCAGATTTTCATCACACCCTACTCTCTTTTATCATGTTAAATTTACAGATTGGTTTTTGCTACATTGCTGATGGATTATCAATGCATGCATTGTTTCTTCAGGTATAGGATTTCAGTTTAAGTTTTCTAAGTATCCTTTCTAAAATTCAAATCTGATCATTTCACTCAATTTAAAATTGTCATTGGCTCCCTATACCCTCTAAGTTAAAACAGAAAATCCTGAGTGTGAAATGCAAGGTCCTAGACGAACTGGCCCATACCTCCCCATCCAAACTCCTTTCCCAACATTTGCTACTTTAGGCTCCTCTCAAGACCATGTTTTATCATTTCTATATCCAAGTGATTAACAGTGTGGCACACAGTTATTAAACCGTACCTTGATTGAGAAACAAAATTCTTTTTTTCAAAAGTTGTTTCTTCATGTAAGTTTTGACTGCAGCTTGAATTGGCTTTACATAAAGTCTTATTTTTCCCACTCTCCCTATAACAAGCATTAACTGGATTTGTACTCTTTAACAAGGTCTTCATTTGGTCATCATTTGTACACGCTTGAGACATGACTCCATGGGATTTATAACTCTTAAACTTTCTAGACTGGCTCTTATCCTTATCTGCTTTGGGACCTCCACCAATACTCTCGGCATGGAGGTATTTCAATGTATTTTGAATATTTATGTTCATAGATGAAACATGATCCTTATATTTTTCTCTTCGTATTTCTTCCTAGAATGTAAAAATGACAAGTAAATAATTTCAAGATAATCTATTTGCTTCATGATCCAATTTACACTCCCTTTAAGTAATGCAGAAAAACTTTATGATTGCCAGTAGAATATACATGATAAAAGGGCAATTTACATTAGGAAGAAAAGGGAGTTTATTCAATAAATGATTTTGGGACAATTGGGTAGCCATCTGGGGAAAAAAATAAATTGCATCTGTATCTCACAATTTACACAAAAAAACTCAAAATGAATGAAATATTAGAAGTTGAAATTATATATGTTCTAAAATAAACCATGATATTTTAATATTCTCAAGGAAGGAAGGCCTTTCCAATATTACATAAAGATCAATAAATCATAAAAGAAAAAAGCTAATATACTTTACCAGATAAAATTCTGCTAGAGACCAAGAACAATATGGGGGGGAAGGACTAAGAGGCAGAAAGGGACAGAAGCAAAACCAAATGATAAAACACCTAGAAAAAATATGTATAAGTGATATCTTGGGCCACAGTACAATTTTTCTAATAATGTTTATAAAAAGCTACAACAAAGAAATATGAGAAAGATCAACAATAGTACAGAAAGACAGACAAAGGAGATGAACAGTCCACAGGAAAGGAAATACAAATAGCTCTTAAACATAGTAAAAATGCTCCATGCCACTTGTAATAAGAGAAATCAGTAAGATAATCTTTCCTCATCTATGACACTGGCAAAGATCAAAAGGGTAGAAGGGAAACACTCTCATATACTATGAGTGGGAGTGTAAACTGATACAACCTCTATGGAGAAAAAATTTGACACTATCTTTCATAATAAAAATTGTGCATATCTTTTTTAAAAATCCTACAGATATACTTTCACAAGTGCAAAATGCTACTAACTGCAGCATTGTTTCTAATCTCTAAAGGTTAGAAATAACCTGAATGCTCATCAGAAAAGGAGCTAGCACATCCACATAATGGAATACTCTGCAATTGAGAAAAAAAAAAAAAAGAATAAAGAGGACTTCCAGATAAAGATGATGAATTTAACATCCATATTTATTCTTGGTTATTTTTTTTTTTTTTTGAGGGAGATTAGCCCTGAGCTAACATCTGCTGCCAATCCTCCTCTTTTTGCTGACGAAGACTGGCCCTGAGCTAACATCCATGCCCATCTTCCTCCACTTTATATGTGAGACGCCTGCCACAGGATGGCTTGCCAGATGCACCAGGGATCCGAACTGGCAAACCCCGGGCTGCCAAAGTGGAACGTGTACACTTAACTGCTGCGCCATCAGGTGGAGTCCTATTTTTGGTTCTTTAACAAAAAACAACTAGAACAGTTTTTAAAAAGGCATAAACCCATAACTACAAGGAGAAATGGAAGAAGAAATAAAAGTAACAAAATTTTGGAAACTGGAAAGCAGATAGGTGAATGATAATCTACTTAACCGACTTGATACAGCTGAATCCAAAGCTGACAATGGGAAAAGTCAAGAAACTACCTAAGATACGCTACCAAATTCTCAAAAGCCTTAGAAATTGGCTAGGAACCGCTAGACGGTGAGGTGAAGGTGGGATTAAAAATAGGAAGAATGAGGGGCCGGCCCCATGGCCAAGTGGTTAAGTTCGCACACTTGGTTTTGTTGGCCCAGGGTTTCACGGGTCCAGATCCAACATGGCACTGCTCATCAGGCCATGCTGAGGCGGCATCCCACATAGCACAACCAGAAGGACCCACAACTAGAATATACAACTATGTACTGGGGGGCTTTGGGGAGAAGAAGAAGAAGAAAAAAAAAGACTGGCAACAGATGTTAGCTCAGGTGCCAATCTTTAAAAAAAAAAAAAAGAAATGTTGCCCCATCACTCAGCTCATTCTGATCTTTCCCTTCACACAGTTTCTTTGGTAGTTATAATCAACCTTAATTTAAAAAAAAATAGGAAGAATGGATGAAAGTCTGTTTAAGAAGTAGTTGGATTACTGAATCCCAACTCCCACATCACACACTTATCAGGCAGTTGAATGACACCAGAAGGGTTTCTCCTTCCCCAAGGCTAGAAGTTCAATCTCTGAAGGGGATAAAATAGTCTGCCCTGAAGGACGCCAAGCAAAGGTGAACGCAGAATACTATCGAGAAACAAAGACTAAGCACGTATTTATATACCAAATACTAAGACCTCCAACTCTCTTCCCCTCTGTTTGATTCCAGAACACTGGTTGACAATCTCTAGGCAGATCAGACATTGGAGGTTCTCAAAAAAGTGACCCACCCAATTCATCCTATGAGAATCCACAGTCAACAAATTTCCAAGGAGATTTTCAGTGTCTGACTCTTAAATATGAGCAGCAACCAATGACCACCAGAAATCTGAAGAAAGCTAGAGGTCAAGAAAGAAAGAAAGAAAGAAAAACAAAACTCAGAGGAGAAGGACAGGGTAAAAAGAAAAAAACTTTTTTTTTCTTTTTTTAAAGATTGGCACCTGAGCTAACAACTGTTGCCAATCTTTTTTCTTTTTCCTGCTTTTTTTCCCCCCCAATGCCCCTGAGACCGTTGTATATCTCCAGTTGTGGGTCCTTCTAGTTGTGGCATGTGGGATGCTGCCTCAACATGGCCTAAAGAGCGGTGCCATGTCCACGCCCAGGATCTGAACCCTGGGCCGCCAAAGCAGAGCGCGTGAACCCAACCACTCAGCCACGGGGCCGGCCCCGAAAAGAACTTTAAAAATGAAAACTATCATCTTATATTTAAGAGAAGAATGCCAATGAAGTCTTAAGTCCATGAAATAAGAGTAAGATAATTTAAAGGGAGTGAAAAAGAGGCCTTGGTAACTAAAAACAACAGAAGCGAAAAACGCAATAGATTTGTTTTAAAAGTACCTATGAGCACATTTCCCAGAATGTAGAACAAAAAAGACAGAGGAAGATAAGAGAGAAATGATAAAGAGGAGGACCAGCTCCAAGAAGTCAACAAAAAAATAATAAGAGTTTCAGAAAAGGAATAAAGAGAAAACAGAGAAGCAATCAACACAGCACAATGCAAGAAACATTCCTGGCACTGAAGGATACGAAGTTACCAGCGTGAAAGGACCCACTAAGCTTATGTACAACATAATGGATAAAAAGAGACTGACACCAAAATACCTCACTGTGAAATTTCAAAACATTGGGGGCCACCCTGATGGCATAGTTGGTTAAGTTTGTGCCCTCCAATTTTGGCAGCCCGTGGTTCGTGGGCTCGGCCCTGGCATGGACCTACATACTGCTCAAGCCATGCTGAGGTGGTGTCCCACATACAAAACAGAGGAAGATTGGCACAGATGTTAGCTTGGGACCAGTCTTCCTCACCAACAACAAAACAAAATGAAAACATTGGGAATAAAGATTACTCAAGCTTCCAAAGAGAGAAAACAGGGCACACCAAAGGATCAGAATGACTTTGGACCTCAAGAGTAACACTGGAAGCTATAAGACTGTGAAGCAACACATCCAATATACTGAGGGAAGGTGATTTCCAATCTAGAATACTTTGTCTAATCAAACTATCAGCTAATTCTGAAGGTAAAATAAAAATATTTTCATATTTTTAACGTCTCAAAAAAATTTATATCCTATGTATCCTTTCTCAGAAAGCTACAGAAGAATGTACTCTACCAAAATGAGGGACTAAAGCAAAAAACAGAGGATGACATGGGATCCAGGAAACAAGGAATCAAACAAGGAAGGATACCAAGAGAATCTATAAGATGACAGTAAAGGAGTAGCCCAGGGTAACAGTTAAGTACCTGCCATAAAGGGTGTACTAGTTATTAATTTATTGCCCCTCAACTCCAAACCCATCCTTTTTTGCCCTGCTTTGTAAAACTGAAACTATACTCTATGGACTACTATTCTATAGCTGGCTTGATGTTAGCCTCTGCCATTAGAAAGTGCTAGAGGATGAGGCCGGCCCCGTGGCCAAGAGGTTGGGTTCACATGCTCTGCTTTGGTGGTCAGGGGTTTCACAGGTTCGCATCCTGGGTGAGGACCTGGCACTGCTCGTCAGACCATGCTGAGGTGGCATCCCACATTGTGGAGCCAGAAGGACCTACAACTAGAATCACAACTATGTACTGCTGGGTTTTGGGGAAAAGAAGGAAAAGAAAAGAAGGTTGGCAACAGATGTTAGCTCAGGTGCCAATCTTTAAAGTGCTACAAGGATAATACAAGGCTGGAAGAGAAAGAAGGAATTTTATCTTCTTTTGGTGTTCTGCTGTTTTGAGTGGTGGCAAATGAATAGGCAGACCTGCACTATAACACATGTTAAAAGAGGCTCATAATTTCTCTAAAGCATAACTTCCCAGTGATACCACTCCTAGGTATTCACCCAAGAGAAATGAAAATGTACACTTCACACAAAGAAGTGTACACCAATGTTCATAGCAACATTATTCACAGTAGTCAAGATCTGGAAGCAATCCAAACAACCATCAACTGGCGAATGGATAAACAATTTACAGTATGTCCATACTATAGAGTATTAATCAGCAGTAAAAAGGAACAAAATATTAATAAAACATTGGTGAATTTCAAAAACATTATGTTAAGTGAAATAAGTTAAATACAAAAGATTATGTAATATATGATTCCATTTATGTAAAATTATAGAAAAGGAAAACTAGTAACAGAAAGCAGATCAGTGATTTCCTGGCCTTGAGGATGGGGAATGTGACTGTCTGCAAAGGCATACAAGAAAACATTTCAGGGTGAGTAAACTGTTCTATCTCTTGATTGTCTTGTTAGTTACACCACTGTATAAAATTATCATAACTCATCATGCTGTATACTTAAAATGTGTGATTATTAATGGATGTAAATAATAGCTTAATAAAAATTAAAATATTTCAGAAAAAAATAAATTTTTTTTAAAAGATTTTTTTATTGTTTTCCTTTTTCTCCCCAAAGCCCCCCAGTACATAGTTGTATATTCTTCGTTGTGGGTCCTTCTAGTTGTGGCATGTGGGACGCTGCCTCAGTGTGGTTTGATGAGCAGTGCCACGTCCGCGCCCAGGATTCGAACCAACAAAACAATGGGCCGCCTGCAGCAGAGCGTGCGAACTTAACCACTGGGCCACAGGGCCAGCCCCAAGATAATTATTTAAAGCAAAAATAATAACATTACTGGGCAGTTTACAACAAATGTAGCCTTAAAATGTATGGCAACAATGGCACAAAATAAAAGGGACATGTAAGCATTTTATTGTAAGGGTCTTACAACATACAAGAAGTGGAATAATATTATTTGAATATAGACCATGATAAGTTAAAGACACATATTATAAACTTTAAAGCAATCACTAAAAAAAACAAGAATGTTTAGCCAATAAACTGAGATATAATATTTTAAAATAATATAAAAGAAGGCAGGAGAGTATGAAAAAAGGACAAAGAACAAATGTGACAAATAGGAAACAAATAGCAATATGGTAGCCTTAAACCCAAACACACCAATAATTACACTAAATGTAAACGGAGTGATCACATCAATTAAAAGGCAGAAATTGTTGGAGGGGATAAAAAAGACCAAACTAGATGCTGTCTACAAGAAACCAATGCTAACTATAAAGACACAGATTACAAGTAAAAGAATCAAGTGATGGAGCAATAAAATATCATACATCCATATAACGGAAAATTATTTGGCTATAAAAAGGAATGGAGGGGCTGGCCCCGTGGCCGAGCAGTTACGTTCACGCGCTCTGCTGCAGGCGGCCCAGTGTTTCGTTGGTTCGAATCCTGGGCGCGGACATGACACTGCTCATCAAACCATGCTGAGGCAGCGTCCCACATGCCACAACTAGAAGGACCCACAACAAAGAATATACAACTATGTACCGGGGGGCTTTGGGGAGAAAAAGGAAAAAATAAAATCTTTAAAAAAAAAAAAAAAAAAGGAATGGAGTACTAATACATGCTAAAACATGGATAAGCCTTGAAAATATGACGCTAAGTGAAAGAAGCCAGTCACAAAAGAACCACATATTACATGATTCCATTCCTATGAAATGTCCAGAATAGGCAAGTCTATAGAGAGCTGATTAGTGGTTACTTATGGTTGGGGGTGAGAGGTACAGGGAAATATCTAAAGGGGATAGGGCTTCTTTTTGAGGCAATGAAAATATTCTAAAATTGACTGTGGTGATGGTTGGACATAGCTGTGAATATACTAAATGCTACTGAAATGTACACTTTAAATGGAGGAACTGTATATATGTGAATTACATCTCAGTAAGGCTATTTTTTAAAAAAGGAACGAAGTGCTGATATATAGTACAACATGAACGAACTCGGAAAACATTATGCTAAATGAAAGAAGCCAATCACAAAAGACATTATATTTCAATTTATACAAAATGTCCAGAATAAGTAAACATATAGACAGAAAATAGATCAGTGATTGCCTAGGCTGAAGGGAGGCTGGATGAGGGGAATATGGAGGGTGACTGCTAAAGGGTATGAGGTTTCTTTTTGGGGTGATGAAAATCTTCTACAATTGATTGTTACATAATGGTTGCACAATTCTGTGCATATACTAAAAACCAATGAAACATATACTTTAATTGGGTGAATTGAATGGTATGTGAATTATACATCAATAAAGCTGTTATGACAAAAATATACATATACACGTAGCAGGATATTTCCTCTAGAGTTGTTTACACTGGTGAGAAATGGAATATAATGTAAATATCCAACAGTAAAGGACTAGTTAAATCAATTATGGTACATCTATGATATTGAATACTACTTAGTTATCTAAAAGAACGAAATTACTATACTATACTAAGTTGGACACTATGTTTTTATTTTTAAAAATACATGCACATATGAAGACACAAAGCATACATATATAGAAAAAATATGGAAATGTGTGTATGTGTATATACATATTTACATAGGAGGAGAGAGAGAGAAAGAGATTATTACTTCTCCATCCTTTCCCTTTCTGGTACGCTTATTATACAGATATTAGATCTCCTGGCTCTATCTTCTATACCTCTTATTTTTTTCAGTCATCATTTCCACTTTTTAAAAATCTTTTTTTCTATGTTCAAGGATGATTCCTCAAGTATTACTACTGAATTTTAAAACCATTAAAATAAAAATAAATAACTTGGCAAGAAAACTTTTTACCCTCAAACTTTATTGTTACAAAATATTTGAAAAAAGTTCTATATTCTTTTGGGGGTTTTTTGGAGGAAGATTAGCCCTGAGCTAACTACTGCCGATACTGCCAACCTTCCTCTTTTTGCTGAGGAAGACTGGCTCTGAGCTAACATCCATTCCCATCTTCCTCTATTTTATACTAGGGACGACTGCTACAGCATGGCTTTTGCCAAGCAGTGCCATGTCTGCACCTGGGATCCAAACTGGCGAACCCCAGGCTGCCAAGCAGCAGAACGTGCACACTTAACCACTGCGCCACCAGGCTGACCCCTATATTCTTTGAAACAAAGAAGCCAACCTCATTTCCTTCTCTTTCAAGCTCTTCTATTCTGTGTAGAATTTCCTTTGCTTTCTTCCAACGCTCTTCAAGATTCTTCTCTTTCACATTTATGTCTTCAAATTGTTCTGCTTCATTTTCATCAAAAGAATGTTCTCCTAGACTTAGAGATAATTTCTCAGCTTTACAATAATGGGAAAAAATAGTGAGTTATCCATTACTAGAAATGCTATTTTAACATTTTAAATAAGAACAACCTCATACCTTATACCCCCCTCTCTAAATTTTGCCCAGCTAGACTATCTTAAGTGCCTAAATGGTAAGGAAAATAAGTGGAAAGCAAGTGCTTGGCAAAGGCCCAGGACCCAAACAGTCATAGATTTAGACCTTACTCTTCAGAGTTATACGAAAAAGAATAGCATGAAAATATGTTATGCCAGGTACATTAAATACCCTCAGGTGTATGGATACTGGTTTTAAAACAAAAACAGTTTTCATAAAGCAGTTCCTTCCTATAATCTTTTAAATTCTCTTTTCACATATTGTGGCAGCAATTTTTCTTCCACAAAGACCAGAATGCTTTTCATGGCTACTGCTCTCTGTGCTCCAGCCATACTGGCCATCAATTCCTTAAATGCATCAGGCTGCCTCCTATCACAGGGCCTTTGTGCCTCACTGTTGCTTATACCTGAGACACTTGCCCATAACAAATTCCCTTCTTTTCACCTAATTAACTCTAAACAATCAGATCTGAGGCTTAAGAATCACTTCCTCCCCAAGCCTTTTCTGTTCCAAGTCTAGGTCAGATTCCTTTGTTACAGGCTAAGATCTGTGCTCCATCTCTTCATAATTCTTATATTTAACTTATACATTCATTTTTGAGATTATTCAATTACTGTCTATTTCTTTAGTTAAACTAAGCTCTAAGAGTGCAAAGACTGTTGTTTCTTATCACTGTATCCCTAAATGCCTAGCACAGAGCCTGGCAAATAATAGGCATTCAGACATTTTTTAAATAAATGAACATACTTTATGATTTAATCATAAATCACCTTTAGCCCTGAAATTTAAGTCCTACAACTAAATTTGTCCACACTGCATAAAATAAGTGAATTATTTCTACTGTTGCTCTCTTTCATGTAGGTTTTTTATATGCTGAAATACTCTAGCTGTCATGTCCAAATTATATATTCTGCTTTTCAAATGTAAAAAGAGCCTGGGAGCTAAAGGGGCTTGGCTCATCAAAGCAGATATAAATTACCCTTCATAAACTTTGGTTGGTATTTTCTTAAAGTAACAGAAAACTTACTAATTTTCTTGCAGTTGTGAAGCACAAAAGTGGCAGCTTTGTTTAGTTCCTCATTCTGAGATTCAGTTAAGGCTTGTATCATGAGTGGAAGCCCATTGTTTTTAAAAAGGTCATACTGATTTTCCTCTGGAAAACATCAAAAATTAAAGAGTTATTTTATCATAAACTATCTGCATGAGGTCAAAATTCTTCCTTGTGATAATTATCAACATAGTTCAGGTTTTAAAAATGGAGAAAAACATAAATAGTTTCAAAGAATTTTCAATTCAGAAAAAAATCCACTTATATAAAATACCTAAGTCTCAAAAGTGATGGTCTCTGAAATATAGCCACAGAATAGTATCATGCCTCATAAAAGTAAACAAATTGCCCTCACTTGTTTTTTAAAAAGGTATAGTAAATTCTAAATTATACAAAGGTTAAGAAAAAGAATAGAGAAACTGATAGAGGGAGTGGAAAATGAGGGAAAGAAGAGAGCAGAGAGGAGAGTAGAAAAATGGGAGGGGTGGAAGAGAAGAGGGAGGAGATTCAAAGAAGAGAGAATGGGAGAGAGAGGAAAGAGGAGAGGGTCAGAGAGGAGGAGGCAAGAGGGCAGAGAGTGGGAGGAGATTGGAGAGAGAAGAAAATAGAACAGGAAGAGAAAAAAGAGAGAGGAGAGAATGATAGCTAGAGAAGGAAAGATAGAACTTTTAAAAGGTCTTCAGCAAGGGAGAACAGGATCAGATCTGTGCAGCAATATGAAGAGTGGATTGAAAAACTGAGTCAGAAGAGAACACAGGCAGGAAGCTACTGCAATAACATTGGTGAAAGATGTTAAGAAGCTGAGGGTCTAAGTTGCAAACGTAGCACTGGAATTAGGCAGAAAGGGATAGGGAGGGGTAAACAGAAATAGAATCACAGGTCTTAATGACTGACTGCATGGAATGGATGAAGAAGGAAAGGGAGCAAAACGATTGGTTTAGTGCCTGAAGGACTGGGAGAAAGGGAGTAACGGCCTTCCATATGACTAAGGGGAAAAAAACAAAAGCATATTTCTACTCCACTATTTTAATAAGCACATTAAATAAATCCAGTACTTACCACAATCCTCTGTGCAATGACCAAGAGTAAGCATGATGCTAAATTTTTCTCCTGAATCCAGACTTTCATGAAGCAGTAATGCTAGAAGTTTTGAAACAATGTGGTATTTGGCTAATACTACCCCAAAAGTAGCTATTGGTATAAAATAGATTAAAAAAAAGATAGTAAGTACAAACTTAAAACTTATAACTATACATATACTATTTTTCAGATTTTATCCTGGGAGAATGATATTATATATCTATATAAGATCTAATATTCATATCTCATATAACATCTAATGTGTATGTGTATATATATGTGTGAATATAAATAAATGCATTGGAATAAGATGGTGGCCTATATGGCCCTCATTAATCCCTCTTCCCATACTAAAGACATTTTACTAAAGTAAGTTTTTTGAAGAATGGTTTCTTCTTAATTGTCCTGCATAATGTTGTGAATATGAAGTAATGATATTACCTACTAAAGTTGTATATGCTAAATCTCACCTTACACGCCTCTTCTTATCTAGATTGGACAGTAAAGACCTTGCTAAGTAACCAGTTCCTGCCTGTCACTGAAATACACTATCCACTGGCTATGGTTCTACTGATGTGAATGATGTAATGAAGCATACCTGAAGCTACGCTGAGATGTCACAAAATTCAAGAAGTCCACCATGTAAGCTATACTTCTCCTCATGAGGCTTTTAAAGGAGTTTATCCAGAGTCTAACAATATTGATTTCAATAATAAACTTGTGAATTCCTTAAGGGACTATATCTTAATCATTTTGGTATCTCTACAGCTCACATAGAGCCAAACACATAACAGGCCCTCAATAACTGATTTTTTTTTAAATTATCTGCTTTTTTTCAGTTATCTGTGAATGTCAAGAGTTGCTTGTTACCAAGATTCACAGACTATCATTCCTCATTGTTTGTGCGTGTGAGAAGCAGCCATGGGTTCAAGTGTGGTTCTGCGACTCACTAGTTATGGTGCATTGGGTAAATTAAACCTCATACTTATTAGAAAGAGGCATACCTTAATTCTTTATATAATCCTAAAAGATCTGTAAATTGGGCTTTCCATTCCTTATGTTTCCAAAACGTCCCTTGATTTCTCATCTAAACGTTTTAATTTAATGTTGCTTTTTAAGCAAAACAAAGGTTTGGGAATGATAGAATCTTATCTTGATTCTATCATTAGACAAACTCAGAAGACCTAGATTTGAACCCATGGGGAAGTCATAATCTCCATGGGAAAATAAAGGGTTGGACTAGATAATTTCTAAGATTCCCTCCCACTCGTGAGAAACTGGAAGTCCAAGCCACGTTAGGGTTCAATCTACCATTTCAACTGTCACCATGCTAAATTCAAACAAAACGCAATTGTAGAAAAATTACTAAGCATTTTCACTCACGATTATCAGCAATGCACGCATCCACTGTCTTTGTCACCACCACTGCAAGCTTAGCACTGGAAAGAGTCTTGTGTGAATCAGATTCCAGTTGCACAAGAACTTGAGACAATACATCCAGTCCACCCACAGATATAAAGTGTTTCTGAACATATGCTTAAGGAATAAAGTAGCAAAACTATGAATATCTCAAATAGGACAGGTGTATGGTCTCATTCAATTAATTCACACTAAGTATACATTAACTTGACTTTTTCAAATGCTAAAAATCTCAAAATTACAGAATTAAAAATCTAATCTTTACCTGTGCATATACATAGACATAACATAGATTATTTATGTAAGAAACTCACTTTGACATAGTACAAGTACATGTATAATACAGTATTTCTTTCCTGTGTTTTAGGCATCTTTTTTGTTTCATTTAGTGAGAACTGGTATATTTTGTAAAAATGACATTAACTCAAGTCTTTCAATAGAGCTATAAAGAACAGATTCATTCATTCAGTTTGGTATTGCAATTAGCAAGCTGCCTATTTCTGAATCCCAACATAACTCATTCCTCAGATTGCTTGAATCTACAAAGGGCAAAGTAATTTGTTCCAAAAGAACACGTATTTCATCCATCTTATTTAAGCCTAATTATTTTACTTCTTGGAGCATAAAATTATAACATATTATTGAGTTCCAACAATTATTTCAAGGAAAGATTCAATGACAGATAAACTTTTTTAAAATCTAAAGCCTTTTGTTCTCCTGTTGAAAATGATTCTGATGGGAAAGCATCCCTTGGGTCTGTGCATTCAATAGTCTCCCCAGCCCCTATCCAGCAATGGGCTAATAACAAATGAATATATGGACTAGTGATTATAATTATGCCACAAACCTCTTCCAAGTCTATCCTAGTACCATAAATTGAGCCAAGATGATTTAAACACCAATACTACTTTTCGTATTGTTCAATAAAACACAAAGATCTTAATCTAAAAAAATAATCATGTTCAGAATTTTCTGCTTCTGGGAAAAGAACTGTTAGGAAGTGATATTTAAGGACAAGCAAATATTTTCAATATTATGCAGATTCCAAAATTGGCTTCTTTACTACAAAGTATTTTCATTAAAAAAAAAAAAATGCTGGGCCTGGCCCCATGGCCAAGTGGTTAAAGTTTCGCAAGGTCCACTTCAGCGGCCAGGATTCATGGGTTCGGATCCTAGGCATGGACCCACTCCGCTCACCAGCCATGCTGTAGCGGCATCCCACATGCAAAAAAATAGAGGAGGATTGACAGAGATGTTAGCTCAGGGCTAATCTTCCTCAAACAAAAAAAAGAGGACAATTGGCAATGGATGTTAGCTCAGGCAAATCTTCCTCAGCCAAAAAAAAAAAAAAATCCTGAAAAAAGGAAGTATTTTTAAGCACTTAGACGAAAATGGCATTGTTACCACAAAGAATTTTAGTTACAGCCTATGTAATGAAAATTCAGACTTATAAGTAGAATATCCTAGTCTATACCTGTACACTGAATATTTCAAATTTCCTCTAATCTATATTTCATACCAGTTTGCTAAGAGTATTGAGGTCCTATGACTATTACTCTTCCAAGTTGGCTTTTGGAGAAAGAGGAAATACGAAAGCATCATGGAAATAGACTCCAATTTTTCAAATTAGAGAGATATGTTCCTTTGCATATAAAACATGACTATTGGTTTTAAACACCTGAATATAGATAGACACCAGCAATGTATGAGAAAGTTCTAGTTGCACCACATTCTCATCAAATATTTAATATAGCCTTTTTGCTTTTAGCCACGCTAGTGGGTGTACAGTAGCATCTCCTTGGGATTTTAGTTAGGATTTCTCTGATGACTAATGATTTTGAGTATATTTTCAAGTGCTTATTTAATATTCATATCTTCTTTGTTGAAGTATCTGTCCAAATCTTGCCTATTTTTTCTAATCATTAGGTTGTTTTTTGTCTTATTGATTTGTAAGAATTCTTTATTATTCTGAGTACAAGTTCTTTATCAGACGTATATTTCACAAATATTTTTCTCCCAGTCTATGACTTGCCTTTTCATCTTCTTAGCAAGATCCCTGAAGAGCAAAACATTTTAATTTCAGGGACATCTATAATTTTTTCTTTAGTAGCCCATGCTTTTTGTGTCCTAAGAAATCTTTGTCTACTCCTAAGTTATGAAGATTTGCTCCTATGTTTTTGTCTAGAAGCTTTATAGTTTTAGTTCTTACATTTAGGTCTATGGATCATTTCAAGTTAATTTTTGTATACTGCGTAAGATAAGGATTGAGATTCATATTTTGCATATATATACCCACTTTTTCCAGCACCATCTGTTAAAAAAGACTATCTTTCCCCACATGGAATTATTGTGGTACTTCCGCAGAAAATCAACAACTATATATGTATGAGCCTATTTCTGGGATCTAATATGTCCATCGATCTCATATGTCTAGATTCACACCAACACCACACTTTCTTTCTTCTTTTTTTAAAGATTGGCACCTGAGCTAACAACTCTTGCCAATCCTTTTTTTTCCCCTCCTTTTTCTCCCCAAATCCTCCCAGTACATAGTTGTATATTTTAGTTGTGGGTCCTTCTAGTTGTGGCATGTGGGACGCCACCTCAACGTGGCCTGATGAGCAGTGCCATATCTGCGCCCAGAATCCGAACCAGCGAAACCCTGGGCCACCAAAGTGGATTGCGTGAACTTAACCACTCGGTCATGCGACCAGCCCCCCACACTTTCTTGATTATAGTATAGTAAGTATTGAAATCAGGTAATATAAATCCTACACTTCTTGTCTTTTTTCAAAACAGTTTTTACTATCCTAGCCCCTTTGCATTTCCCATGTAAATTTTAGAATCAGCTTGTCAATTTCTACAAAAAGCCTGCTGGGATTTTGAGAGGGAATGCCATGAATCTAGAGATGAATCTGAGAACTGAGATTCTAACAATATTGAGTCTTACAATCCATGAGTATATCGCCCCATTAATTTAGGTGTTATCTCAGAAATGTTTTATAGTTTTCAGCATATAGACATTGCACATATTTCATTAAATTTATCCTAAGTATCTAGTTTTTTTGATATTATTGTAAATGATAGTTTCCTTAAGTTCCCAATTGTTTGTGGCTAGTATATAGAAATACAATTGACTTCTGTATATGACTTTGTATCACGCAATCTTGCTAAAATTACTTATTAGTTGTAGTAGCTTTTTTGTAGACTCTTGGGATTTTCTACAGACAACCACATCCTATACAAATAAATACTGTTTTTCCTTCTTCCTTTTCGATCTCTATACCTTTCATTTCATTTTCTTGCCTTACTGCACAGGCTTGGACCATCTAGTAAAATGTTAAAGTAGTGACAGTGGCCATCCTTGGCTTTTTTTCAATCTTAGGGGGAAAGCATCAAGTCTTTCACCATTAAGTATGTTGGCTGCAGTATTTTATAGAGGCCCTTTATCATACTGAGGAAGTTCCCTTTTATTCCTAGTTTGCCAAAAGCTCTTGTCACAAATGTATATTGAATTATGTGAAAAGCTTTTCCTGCATATTTTGAGATTATTGTGTAATTTTCCTTTTCTAGTCTGTGAATATGGTGAATTTTCTAATGTTAAATCCAACTCACATTTCTAGGATAAATGCCACTTGGTCATAATGTATTATCCTTTCTATATATTGCTTCATTTGATTTGTTAACATATTGCTACGGGTTTCTGCATCTATGATCATACAGGACTTTGGCCTATAGTTTTCTTGTATTGCCTTTTTCTAGTTGTAGTCTGGGAGTAATGCTTATAAAACGTGTTGGGAAGTGTTTCTTGCACTTCTATTTCCTGGAATAATTAATGGAGAGTTTTATTTTTTTCTCCTTAAATGTTTGGTAGAATTCACCAGTGAAGCCATAAGAGCCTGGAATTTCCTCTGTGTTAAGGTTTTAAACTACAAATTTGATTTCTTTAATAATACAGGAACATTCAGGTAATCTATTTCTTCTTGAATGAGATTTGGTAGTTTGTGTCTTTCAAAGCATCTGCCCAATTCAGATAAGTTGTCAAATTTAGTGGCATAAAGTTTTCTACTATTCCTTTATTATCCTTTTAATATCTGTTAAGATCTATAGTGATGTCACCTCTCATTCCCAATGTTGGTAATTTAGGTCTTCTCTATTTTGTGATTAGTCTGGTTGAAGGATCCATTTTATTGACCTTTTTAAAGAACTAGCTTTTGGTTTCATTGAATTTTCTCTATTCTGTTCTTTTTCTATTTCACTTTTTCTTTTTCTGATCTCTTTATTATTTCCTTTCTTATGTTTACTTTGAGTTCAAATTGCTTTGTTTTCTAGTTTCTTAGGTGGAAACTAACATAACTGATTTGAGAGCTTTCTTCTTTTCTAAAGCAAGCCTTAATGCTATAAATTTCCCTATAAACACTGCTTTTGGAGCATTCCACAGTTTTTTTAAGTTGTATTTTCATTATCATTCAGTAAAAATATTTCTAATTTCCTTTATGATTTATTCTTTGACTGACAGGTTTGTATTTTTTTGTTTTAGCTTGCTTTCTTTAGTACTGGCCTGTTTAAATTCCAGATATTTAGGGCTTTTATAGATGTTTTATTTTTACTTATTTCTAATTTAATTCTATGTAGTCAAAGAACACAATCTGTGGGTTTTTAGTTTGCTTATCCAGCTATTCTGTTTTGTGAGGGTATCTGGGGAAATTCTGCCACCATCTTCCCACTATCTTCCTAACAATATCTACTTTTAAGATTTTCCTATCTGCAATAGTCCAAATGCATCCAAAATGACCCAAGTCACCGTAATAAAATCAATCCATTAATTTAATTAATTCAATAATTAATTCAACAAGTTTTGTTATGCTTTGAAATATTTTTCTTCAAGTATAACCTAGAGAATAATAAATACTTACTGTTATTTGCAAGAGTAAGTCCAATAAATGAGCAAATAGGGCGAATTATCTCAGGTTTCATGCAATTGATTAGCCAGTCATTAGCATGTGGGAAAAGTGAACAGCAAAGCATTTGATTCTCATCTGAAAGTAGACAAAGTCAATCATGCCTTAATATATTTGGAAAATGTCAGCTTTCATTTGTTTTTGTCTTTATTTTTACCTTTAAATATTTGAGATAATTACCATTTTGAGGATTGTTGACACAGACACATAGAGTACTACACACTGAAGACCACAACTGATAACTCTGGAAAACATTTTTATCTGACAAATTCAATTCATATTTTGAAAGAGCTGTCCTATTAGATTAAAAAGAAAAGGAAGCAAATTAATACAAATGTGTTAAGGTCTTAAGTAATAAATAATTAATAACAAGAAATTTATATTTGCTTACCTGAACAACTGTGACAGAATTGTTATACAACCTGTTTCTCTCACAAGCGTTTGTCCAGTCCCTTAAAAAAATAGTCATACTTTACATGAATATGATTTTTATTTAGAAATAATTTTGCAGAAATGGAAAATGACATTTAAGTAGTATTTTCAATAAGTAACTTTTAAATTGCTTTAAAGCATTACAAAGTATAAGAATTATAGTGGATAAAAATCTGTCATCAAGATTATTACGGAAAATACATTTACCGATGTTTAGAAAATGATAGTATTAAAATTTCCTCTAAAAATTATAAAACACTTGTTTTGCATGGTTCTGTGTTACAATACCAAAGTATGCTCCAAAACAGAAAAACATAAATTCAAAATAGAAAAATAAAATCTAGAAGTGTTTTAAATGCTTATAAAATTTTTAACAATTTGAAGACATAAATAAAGCAACGTTTAAAAATAAACTTTGCCTGGGCAATAGGTATACAGGAACACTCTGTACTCTCTTTGCAACTTTTCTGTAAATCTAAAATTATTCCAAACTAAAAGCTAAAAAAAAAAAACCCAAATCTAGCTAAGAGCTATATGAAATTTAAAGCTATTGCTGGCTGATACAGTAAACACTGTAACTAACTGGCCAATTCACTGGAAAAATCAACCAAATTAATTCATTAAATGACTCTCTTTTGCTTTAAAGCTGTTCCTTTTCAATGTTAATTAAATAGTACAAATCACTTTACTATTTCCTAAAATTAACAAATTTCAATCAAACAATTAAATGTATGCTATTAATTCTCTTTTCTTTAAAGCTAGTAGTTCTCAGAAATTAGTAACATTAAAAAAGACACTGATATAAAGCTTAGAATAAAAGGATTAATATTGACTGTTCCAGTTTATTATTTTTTAAAATGTTTCTACAACATAAGAAAATGTACTTACTATTATTTGAAACTAGAACCAAAATAACATAAACAGACATTCTTTTCAAATTTGTGTTTGAATCATTATCAGATAAGAACCAAGCTAAGTCTTCAAACAATTCTGAAGTGCACAAAGTCTGCTGACAGTAAACTGAAATATAAAAATATAATTTTAATTTCTATGTATTAGCACAAACAAGTTTTACGATATGCTGAACAAAATATAAAGTTGCCAGACAGAATGGTTCTTAACCAGATCTCATTTCATTTGACATTTATTAGCCATACAACAAAATTTCTGACAAATTGATGTGTGCTTAGTAAATTAGTAGACGAAAGAAGCAATATCTTAAGCAGTACTCAATCTAGGCTCTAAAACATGTATCACAATCTCATGGAATTTCCAATAAAAACCTAACAAAAAATAAAATATAACAAAAAAATTTGAAGAGAATAGGTTAGTAACAAAACACAGCAAGAGAAAAATTCAAGAAAAGTCATAAAACTGCTTTAGAAAACAGATACAAATGATAACTGTCCTATTGTTTTAAGACTTTTCTACAAATAAAGATACGTTTTCAAAAAGCAAAAATGATACCTGACAGTGGGGTTTTTTGTGTGTGATAATCATGCAATAAACAGAATTTTTTTT
This sequence comes from Equus quagga, assembly GCF_021613505.1. Classification (NCBI taxonomy): domain Eukaryota; kingdom Metazoa; phylum Chordata; class Mammalia; order Perissodactyla; family Equidae; genus Equus; species Equus quagga. The sequence goes on from NC_060279.1 coordinate 61,342,259, forward strand.
CAAGTAATTTAAATATAGGGATATAATTACCATTTTATCCAGTGTGCAGAACCAGCTATTAGATATTAGACTCTCTCTCAAAGGGAAGGACTACATCTTACTTATTACCAATGCCTAGCACAGAGCTTGGTTCTTAACAAATGATGAAGATATATTTAATGGATGAAAAGATAAGAATATAAAGTTGTTTGACAAACAATGGTTTAGATTCAATCTCATTTCAGGTATACTACAGAAAATATTTTTGCCAACAACAATTTCTATACCCAGAATATATTTACCCACACACAAGATGGTTGTAAGTTATCTTTATCTTTTGATTTAATTACCTGGATATAGAGACAATGAACAGAATTAAAAAACCAGAGGTACACCACCACATATTAAAATTCATTAAGTGATAATGGCAGTATCTCAAATCAATGTGAAACAAACCTACTTTTTAATAAGCGTAAGAACAGGAAACAACTAATGCGTATCAACATAATAAATATAACAGAAAAATAAATTAAAAAGAAGTGTTAGGATAGTCGGATTACCATATAAAAAAAGATAGAAGTGGAGCCATTCATCATACCATAACCCAGGAAAGTTCAAAAAGGACAGGAAATGTAAAACTAAATCATAAAACCATACAAGTACCAAAAGAAAACGTGGGTGGATTGCCTATAACCTGAGAGTATGGAAAACTTTCCTATGACTCAAAATCCAGAAGCAAAAAGGGGAAAGATTGATGAATTTTATTTTCATAAAAATAAAAAAAACTTTTGCATGGCAAAAAGAAAAATGGTTAAGCATAGTAAAAGATAAAATTAAAAAAACACTTCCAATTAATAGCAAGAAAAATTGTGAAAGATTTTGAAATGGATGAAAATGATTACTAAACGTCCTGTGTAGCACACCCTTCTAGATTATCTGGGCCTTTCACAGTCTTTGGGCTATTTTACAACTCTGTAAATTATATAAAACTGATAGTAATGCAAGTTATTCTTGTTCATAGAAATGCAAAACATTTTGGCCAGCGGAATGCAATTGATTTTTGCCCTGCAAATACTGGCCAGTTATATGCCTATTTATAAATCCATTTCAGCATTCCTAAATGCCTATATTGTTTTGCCACTAATTTTGACACAGTCGTAACATTTTACTTATTCCTTCACAAATTAATGTTAAATAAAATCTCTAGCATGCATTAATTTAAATAAATAAATAAAGTACCTGGATAAATCTATCCAGACATGTAAAAAAATGAATTTCATTCTAAAATTATTTTTTAGTAGTTTGTTAAAGTATAACACAATGTGAAGGAAAACACAAAATAAAGTTTTAGTATTTTACCATTTTGTTCTGCAACAGTTCCTAATGTATACAAGGCTGCTTCTTTTACCACGTTATGTTCACTTGACTTTGCAAGATCTTTTACAAATGTCAAACCACCAATTTCCCTAAAATAAACACCTGCATTACCTGTAGGGTGTGCAGAGAAAACAAAACAGAAATGATATTTATTTGGATTATTCTTTTATAGATAAAATAAATCACATGAACACAGTAATATAACATGTAGAGTAACTGAGTGGAAGACAAAGAACTAGGCACATTTCACATATCGCAATACTCAAGAACTAGAACCACAGATAAAAATTCATTATCATGTCTTACTGTTCTGGTGACAAATTGAATGAATAGTGACCAAAGCTTCCTTTTGTGAAAAAGGGTTGTCCATTTGATACTTTAGACACTCCAATAATAAGTTCAGGTCAGTCTTCATTTCTAAAGAACAAAAGTTTCATTATTTTAAACTGAATGTTTTCTTTCAAAAACTAACCACTTAAATTTCACTTTCTAAATACATATCTTTGTAAAGTTTTCTTTTCAAATAATAAGTGTATATTACTTTTATAATCTAACAAACAATAACGATATATAAAAGAAACACGTTCTTTAAATAAAAGAACTTATAATTACTTGGTTTTCCCCTTGCATGAAATATATGAATAGAAAAAGCCAAATATTATTCTCTTTAAATAAAGCTACACTGGTTTAAATATCTGCCATTTAGAAATGAACTGAATGAAATGAAAATACAACATGTCAGAATTTGTGGAATGCTATTAAAGCAGTATTTAGGAGAGAATTTATAACATTAAACGTCTAAATTAGAAAAGAATTAAGGTCTCAAAAACAAGGACCTCAGCTTCCACCTTAAGAAACTAGAAAAAGGGTAAATTAAACCTGAAGTAAGTAGAAGAAAGAGAATTATAAAGATCAAGGCTGAAATCAGTGAGATAGAAAACAAAAAAACAACAGGCTGTCTCATTGAGAGGATCAATAAAACCAATAAACCTCTAGTGAAACTAATCAGGAAAAAAGGAGCAAAGATACATATTACCAATATCAGAATGAGAGAGATGGCATCACCACAGATTCTATAGATATTCAAAAGACAATAATGGTTATGTACATACCTACTTTATGTTACGTACTTCATACCTACAGATTCAATGACTTAAGTGAAATGGAGAAATTGCTTGAAAGACAGAAATTACCAAAACTCACTCAAGAAGAAACAGATAACCTGAATAGTCCTATATCTATGAAAGAAATTGAAATCCAGAGAATATTCCTGCAAAGAAAACTTCAGATTCAAATGACTTCATTTGTAAATTCTTCCAAACACTTAAGGAAGAAATAGTATCAGTTCTACAGAAACTGATCCCAAAGTTTGGAGAGAAGGAATACTTCCCAACTTATTCAATGAGGTTGGCATAATCGTTATACTAAAACCAAAGCCATTAGAAAGAAAAAAAGAAAACTACAGACCAATATCCCTCATGAATATACATGCAAAAAGTCTAAACAATGTTAGCAAATTGAATCCAAGGATATATTAAAATAACAGTACATCACGACCTAGACGGTTTATCCCAGGAACGCAGAGTTGGCTTAAGATTTGAAAAATCAGTCACTGTAATGCTACAAATTAAAAAGGAAAATCATATGGTCATCTCAATAGATGTAGAAAAAGCAATTGATTAAAATCCAACATTCATTTCTGATCAAAAAAAAAAAATTCAGCAAACTTATAATAGAAGGGAATCTCCTCAACCTGACAAAGTATACCTACAAAAAAAAAAAACCTACACTGAACATTATACTTAACAGGGAAAAACTGAATTCTTTCTCCCTAAGATCAGGAACAAAGAAATGCTTAACATTGTATTGGAGAACCTAGCCAGTGCCATCGGTTAAGAAAAAAGAAATAAAAGTCATCCAAGTTGGAAAGAAAACAGGAAAACTATCTGCATTCACATGTGACATGATCTTCTGCGTAGATATCTGATGGAATCTACAAAAGAGCTACTAGAACTAATAAGCGAGTATAGTAAAATTTTAGCATATCCATTTAACATACAAAAATCAGTAATATATTAGCAATAAACAATTGGAAATTGAAATTTAAAAACAATGTCATTTACAATAGCATCAAAAATATGAAATACTTAGGGATAAATATGACAAATGATATGAACAACATGTACACTGAAAACTAAAAAATACTGCTGAGAGGGGCCGGCCGGGGGGTGCAGCCGTTAAGTGTGCACGTTCCACTTTGGCGGCCCAGGGTTCACTGGTTGGGATCCCAGGTACAGACATGGCACCGCTTGGCAAGCCATGCTGTGGCAGGCATCCCACATATAAAGTAGAGGAAGATGGGCATGGATGTTAGCTCAGGGCCAGTCTTCCTCAGCAAAAAGAGGAGGATTGGCAGCAGAAGTTAGCTCAGGGCTAAGCGTCCTCAAAAAAAAAAATACTGCTGAGAGATATTAAAGAAGATTGAAATAAAGGGAAATAATGGGTTGGAAGACTAATTGTTAAGATGTCAATTCTTGGGGCCGGCACTGTGGCTGAGTGGTTAAGTTTGCACACTCCGCTTTGGCAGCCCGGGGTTTCATCGGTTGGGATCCTGGACGTAGACATGGCACCACTCATCAAGCCATGCTGAGGCAGCATCCCACATGCCACAACTAGAAGGACTCACAACTAAAAGTATACAACTATGTACCAGGGGGCTTTGGGGAGAAAAAGGAAAAATAAAATCTTAAAAAAAAAAAAAAAAGATGTCAATTCTCCCCAAATTGATCTCTAGATTCAATGAAAACACAACAGGCTTTTTTGGTAGAAATTGATAAGCTGATTCCAAAATTCATATGGAAATACAAAGGACCTAGAATAGCCAAACAATTCTGAAAAAGAATAAAGCTGGAAGACTAACACTACCTGAACTGAAGGCTTATTATAAAGCTATAGTAATCAAAAGAGCATAATATTGGCATCAACATAGACAAATAGATCAGTGAAACAGAATACAGTCCAAAAATAAACCCATACATATATGAATAGCTGATCTTTTACAAAGGTAAAAAGGCAATGCAGAGGGAAAAGAATAGTCTTTTCAACAAATGGTGCTAGAAAAACTACATATCCGTATTCAGAAACATAATAAAACAATATTTGAATCCATACTTCACGCTAGACAAAAATTAACTCAAAATGGATTGCAAACCTAAATGTAAAATCTAAAACTATAAAATTTTTAAATGATAACATAGGAGAACATCTTTGCAACCTTGGGTTAGGTGAAGATTTCTTGGACACAACACTAATAGCACAATCTGTAGGGGGAAAAAAGAATAAATTGGACTTCATCAAAATTTAAAACTTCATTATCTTAATAGTATTTTCTGAAGTGTATAAAAGACAAGCCACAAACTGAGAGAAAATCTCTGCAAAGCACATGTACATGCAGAAAATATATAGGCCTCTCAAAACTCAACAATAAGAGGACAAACTACTCAATAAAACAATGGGCAAAAGATTTGAACAGATACTTCAACAAAAAAGATATACAGATAGCAAATAAGCACACAAAAAGCTGCTTAACATCATTAATCATTAGGGAAATGCAGATTAAAATCATAAGGGGATACCATTACATTCCCACTAGAATGACTAAAATTTAAAAGACTGACCATAACAAATGTTGGCGAGGATATAAAGGAATTGGAACTCTCATATACTGCTGGTGGAAAGATAAAATGGTAGAACCACTTTGAAAGTTCAGCAGTTTCATAAGTTGTTAAACATATACCTACCATTTGATCTAGCCATTCCACTCCTAAGCATTTACCCAAAAGAAACAAGATATATGTCCATACAAAGACTCATACACAAATGTTCATGGCAGCATTCTACGTAATAGCCAAAAACTGTAAACAACTAAAAGGTCCATCAACAGATGAATGAATAAAGAAACTGTGGTATAACCATACAATGGAATAATACTTAGCAATAAAAAAGAATTACCTATTGATATATGCCACAACATGGATTAATCCCAAAATAATTATGCTGAGTGAAAGAAACCAAACAAAAAGGGAGTACATACTATGTGATTCCATATACTGAAAAAATGCAAAGTAGACTATAGTAACAGAAGGCAGATCAGTGGTTGCTTGGGGAAGGGGAGTCCGGAAAGGGATAGGAGAGAGGTATTAAAAAAGAGCATGAGGATATGTTCATACCTTGATTGTGCCAGTGTTTGCATAGGTATATACATATGTCAAAACTTATCAAAATATAAACTTTAAATACTTATTTGCAGCTAAAAAGGAAAACAATAGATGGTCATTTTCCTATAAAATTCTTTACCAGAGACTTTAAAAAATTTCTTATCTTGCTTTTAAGGATTTAAATAAAATTGTATATAGACTTTGACATATGCGTGAATTAACATTTAAAGTTCTCAAAGATACAGGATGAAGGGAGGACATAAAAATATAGAGGAGCACACTAAAAAAACTAAAATCTATTATGAATCAATAGTCTTCCTCTTGAAAGAAATTCAACTGGCAATGAAATAATTCATGACTCAATTTGTTAGTGAAAAACCATAGTACAAAGGTTATCATTAAGTTGTCTCGGAGCAACAGCAAACACTTATTGGTCATGTTCTACATTAATAGAAACCGTAAAGTTTGACTGTATGGATATCAATAAGCCACTCATCATCAATAACATGCCAAAGAGGATTTTTGATGGGGCATGGTGATTTCCAATTCTAGGCACAAGCGCAGAGTGCAAGAAACGTCCCTACATACTCCTCTTATTTCCTTCTGTACTCCCCTCTCGTACTTTGACATTTCCTATCATAATCCCTCCCTTCCCAGCTAAAGCACCCACTGACATCTACAACTTGGTTTTATCTTCTCCAGGCTATGCAACTTAGTCCCTTAAATAATTCCTTAAGAAAATAAGCAAGCCAGCAAAAACTGAAGTATACCATAAAAGCACAAGCAATAAAAAATGAATAAATTGGACTTAAAACTGAAAATTTTTGAGCTTCAAAAAATATCATCAAGCATGTGAAAAGAAAACTCACAGACTGGAAGAAAATATCTGCAAATCAGATATCCAATAAGGCATTGTGTTCAGAAAGAACTCTTAAAACTCAATAATAAAAAAAAATCCAATTAAAAATCACACACATCCTCTGCAACACTTGTAGTTTCCTGTCTTGTTAATTATAGCCATTCTAATGGGAGTGAAGTGATAGCTCATTGTAGTTTTGATTTGCATTTCCCTGATAGTTCATGATATTGAACATCTTTTCATGTGCCTGCTGGCCATCCGTATATCTTCTTTGGCGAAATGTCTGTTCAGATCTTTTGCTCATTTTTTAATTCGGTTTTTAGTTTTTTTGTTGTTGAGATGTATGAGTTCTTTATATATTTTGGATATTAACCCCTCATCAGCTGTATGGTTTGCAAATATTTTCTCCCAATTGTGAGGTCGTCTTTTCATTCTGTTGATGGTTTCCTTTGCTATGCAGAAGCTTTTTAGTGTCATGTAGGAGATATCGCCTCACTCCCATCAGAATGGCTATGGTTAACAAGACAGGAAATAAGTGTTGGAGAGGATGTGGAGAGAAGGGAACTCCCATACACTGCTGGTGTGAGTGCAAACTGGTGCAGCGACTATGGAAAACAGTATGGAGATTCCTCAAAAATTAAGACTAACTACCATACGATCCAGCTATTCCACTGCTGGGTATTCATCCAAAGAATACGAAAACACGAATACGTAAAGATACATGCACCCCTATGTTCACTGAAGCATTATTCACAATAGCTAAGTCTTGGAAGCAAGCTAGGTGCCCATCAAGGGATGAAGGGATAAAGAATATGTGGTATATACACACAATGGAACACTACTCAGCAATAAGAAACGATGAAATCTGGCCATTTGTGACAACATAAATGGATTTCGAGAGTATTATGCTAAGTAAAATAAGGTAGAGGGAGAAAGTCAAATACCATATGATCTCACTCATAAGTAGATGATAAAAACAACAAGAAACAATCACATAGAGACAGCGATTGCATTGGTGGTTACCAGAGGGGAAGGAGGGAGGAGGAAGGGCAAAAGGGGTGATTAGGCATATGTGTGTGGTAATGGATTGTAACTAGTCTTTGGGTGGTGAACATGATGTAATCTACACAGAAATCGAAATATAATGATGTACATCTGAAATTTATATAATGTTATAAACATTATTATAAACAATGTTACCTCAATTAAAAAAAAATCTGAGCACATGAACACCAAAATACATCCATAAGTATGTTCATAAAAGCATTTTCTACAATAGGCCCAAACTGGAAACAATCCAAACGTCCACCAACATTAGAATTGGCTTTTTTAGGTGTGATTTAGTATACAATGGAGCACTACTATAGAGTAATGAAAATGAATGAACTCAACTACATGCCATGACATGGACAAAGCTCATAAACAACAACATTGAGCAAAAGAGGCAAGAAACAACAAAATTCATAAAGTATGATTCCATTCAAACAGAGTTCACAACAGAAAAATATTTTATTTAGAAACGTACCCACAGATGGTAAAATTTTTTAAATGCAAGGAAATTATTATAAAAAAAGTCAGGATAGAGTTACTTCTAGTAGGTAGCAATAAGGCTATAATTGAATAGGAGTCCACTGGAGGCCTTTGGGTGGTAGCAATGTTCTATTTCTTAACCTGGGCTTTATCTAAATGGGGTGAGTGTGTGTGTGTGTGTGTGTGTGTGTGTGCATGTACTTTATGTATGTTATATAGCACAATAAAGACAAAAGAAATTTTAAATGTAAATAAAAAAACCACACAAGGGATTTGAATAGACATTTCCCCAAAGAAGATATACAAATGGTCAGTAAGTATAAGAAAAGATGCTCAGCATCATTAGTCATTAGGGAAATACAAACCCAAACCACAATTAGATAGCACTTCACATCCACTAGGATGGCTACAATCAAAAAGACAATCTATAACAAGTGTTGACCAAGGATTTTGAGAAAGTAGAGCCCTTATACATTGTCGTAGGAATGTAAAATAGTACAGCCACTTTGGCAAACAGTCTAGCAGTTCCTCAAAAGGTTAAGCATAAATTTACCATAGACTCAGCAATTCCACTCCTAGGTATATACCTAAGAGAAATGAAAACATATGTCCATACAAAAACTTATACGTGAACGTTCATAGCAGGATTATTCATAATGGCCAAACAGTGGAAACTCAAATGTCCATCAACTCTTGAATGGATAAATAAAATGATATTTCCATTCAATGAAATATTACTCAGTGACAAAAAGGAATGAAAATACTGATACAAGATAGATGATCCTTAAAAACATTATGCTAAGTGAAAGAAGTCAGTCACAAAAGCCCACATATTATATGATTTCATTTGTATGAAATGTCCAGAATACGCAAATCTAGAGACAGAAAATAGATTAGTGTGCCTAGGGTTGCAGGGGGGTGGGGGAAGGGGGGAGGGGTGCGGGGGGTGGTGACTGCTAAAGAGAATGGAGTTCCTTGGGGGGTGATGAAAATGTTCTAAAATTGATTGTAGTGATGGTTGCACAATACTGTGAATACACTAAAAACAAGTGAATTATATATTTTAAATGGGCAAATTGTGTGGTATGTTAATTATATCTTAATAAAGTTATTATATATAAAAAACCAAATTACTAGTATGCTTTGCAGTTGACCAAATGACCAAAGCAGCCCCTATCACAGTTCTTTTGGGTGACTGACATGGATGTCGGGAAACAGAGAGTCCCTCTCCTTTCCAAATTTCAAAATGTACGTAAATTTGGCTAGTCACTTCCAAGGCCAAACTTTGGACCCTTGTCATTAGTCAAAAACAGCTCTATCACTGATATTTTCAACTCTATTATTTTACTTTTTGAATATTTCCCCTAATTCTTTCAATTGTCTTACTTCCTTATTCTTATATTTACTCCTTGACCCCTAAGATCTCTAATTCCTTTAAGTTCTCCAAGACTTCTCATTTCACTTCCTTCCCTATTCATCCCAGATGCCAGGATTCATCACCTCACCGATTATCTTGCTAGGATTCTTTTGACTCCTAGTCTTTCCAATAAACATATCTTATAATCTTAATCAAGACTCAGAAACACTTTCCTTTCTTTGTTTTTTCAGCTCAAATTTGGGCACTGTTAAAGGGAAAAAAATTTAAGCAGTTATACCTTACAAATATCTTGTATGCATTCCAAGTTACAGCCCCTGACTCTACTTAGTAATCCCATCCAAGGTCAGCTCTATCTCCCACTCCCTTCTGCTTTGCCTCCCATTTTCCTCAAAGGCTATTCTAAATCTTCAGCTCTCTTCAAACGTCCAACCCCAGCCCCACATCTCACTCTCTTCCATTTTATGTTTTAATTTGGGTTTCTCCAGAAGTAGACCACGAGACAGGGACTTGAGCACAAGCACTTTTTTAAGAAGGTAAAATAGGAAAGGGAAGACAGACAAAAGAAAGTTATTATTATGGGTAACTAGAGCTTAATCCTACTGGGAAACTCTAGAAGCCAGGGTAGAGCCATGTGTCTCAGAGTCATCCCTGCCAGAAGGTGAAGAGTATTTATCCATCAACTCCCATCGGTCATTTGCTTAGGGCTGCTCCCAGGGAAAGGGTCATTAATTACCTGGCATCTCTGGCTTGCCTTGCTCTCTGGGCAAAGCAGATTACAAACACCAGAATAAACCCTCAGTCAAAAAGACACAGATTAGTTAGGCCTGACAGAATTCCCGAAACACTTTCTACAGTACAGACTTCCTACAAAATATCTACAGCCACACCCATTCTTATCTCTTCCTCTGCAATATCAGAACAGGTATCCAGCTCCCTTCCTGTTCATGGTTAATCCATTCACCCGTGTTCTGGGACCCTTTAGTGACTACAACTACTATAGTTTGGTGGGGGTTTTTCCTGTCCAGAATGATTTCCCTCCTCCTTGCAGTTTCTTTGGAGAACTCTTCCTCACAACTCTGTTTCCCAGCTGTAAGAACTGATACATTTCCTTTTTTGCTTGAACTGGTTTGAGTTGGATTTCTCTCACAGGCAACTCAAAAGACACTATTATAGGTTCATGACCTCCTTAAAACTCTATTCTTTTGACAAATCTTTACTGAATGCCTACTACGCATCCACTCTGTACCCGACAGGATTCTGATTCCAAGAACTCATAATCTGGTGATGGAGACAGAGAAGGATGTAGGTAATTTCCGTAGTGCGATAAATGGTCTGAGAGGGGCGTCTACGATTATCCTCTCTCTAGTTTCTTCATCTTCTTCTCCAGAATGCCCATTCACTCTTCATATATTCCCTTGTCTCTATGCCCCTTATAAGAACCTGTTAACATTACAACCTCCCTCTAGCTACTGCCGTATATCTTCAGTCAAGCTTTTAAGACGAGTAAGCTATTTCATATTGTCTTCAGATTCTTATTTCCCAACCATACCTCAACATACTGCAATCTGGCTGAAGTTTATTAAATGTACTGTTAATAAAACAAATGACCTCCTAAATGCAAAATCCAGTGGATAACTCAGTCATCATCTGTGGACATTTGACACTAATGCTCTCAAGCAATCTTTCTGATGAAGCATTCTTAAGGCTAATTTCCAAAATATCACATTCCTGACTCTCCATTCACCTTTCTGAATTTTTCTGTCTTTTGAGGGCCCTCTTCCTCAGCCAAAGCCTTATGTAACAGTATGCATTAAAGAACACTATTCCCTATCCTTTCCTTTTTATATATTTCCTGTCTGGTTAATCTCCATGCCCATGGATTTAATTTCCATCTTTCTAATGACAACTCTGAAATCTGTACTTCCAGGTATACTTTGATAGTGGTTCTCTCAAGTTCTCACTGTTCTTGTACATACCTCCAATAAACCAGTTATCATATGGTATTCTAATTATCAGCACGCCTTTTTCTATTAGAATGTCAGCTTTCTGAAGTCAGTGTGACAGGCACAGTGTACGTACACAAAAAATATTTATATAAATTGCTGAATGATTCTTTCATTTCCTGGATCCTGTCAGATAATCTGCAGTATATCCCACAAATATATTATAAAACTAATTCCAGATACAGTTATATGTCACTTAGCGACGGGGATATATCTGAAAAATGCATCATTAGGCGATGTCATTGCTGTGCAAACATCATAGAGTGAACTTACACAAACCTAGACAGTATAGCCTACTACACACCTGGGCTACATGGTACGAATCTTATGGGACCATTGTCATATATGTGGTCTGTAGTTGCCCAAAACGTTGTTAAGCAGTGCATGACTGTTTATGATCCATGAATTTCTCACCTTGTATTTTCTTTGTGTCCTCACTTTCCATGCTTGTCTGTATTCTTTCTCCTTATATTTCATCTATAAGATAAAGTGTTTTCTCAATTTAAATCAATGTTTGAGAATTTCAGCATTATAAATGCAAAAGGGTAGGGAAAGAATAGTTTACCTGAAACCAGACGAACAGGGATTGAATCTACAACTTACTGGATGTGTGATACAGGGCGTGCTTAAGTTCTCTGAGGCTCAGATTCCTCAAATGTAAAGTAGACGGTTCCTACTTCATTGAGTTGTTACAGGAATTAAATTTGAAAACATACATGAGCGCATCTGGTTTTCTTAAGCACCAGAGGCATTCAACACATTAAATAAACACATGGATGATTGGTTGACTGAATCTGACTGATCTTCTTCTGGTCCTACTTCCTTATTTTCTTTCCCATAAATTTTCATCCCACTGTTTCAGATTGGGCACCCCTCCAAAAATCAGAATCAGAAGTTGAACACACACTTTGGAATAGCATTTCTCTTAACAAGCTAAGTTTAATACTAAAAATTTTTCTAACAATCCATGGTTCTTTCAACACAGTATTCCACTATTGAGCTTAAATCTTTGTTTATATATCATTTGTTAGAAGAATTTTAAAAATAACTGGCAACGCTGAAATGGCTTCTCATATCCTTTAAAATGCTAAACCGATTTTTTAGAAAAATGTAACAGATTCCAATTAACTTCTTAGAACAATAAATTAGGACTCACAGAACTCCAAAATTATTTACTCCAACACTATGTGGTTCAAGGGAGATACCTAACTATCCTTTCTATTTTTAATTCTCACTCTCAAAATGAAAACAAAAATTCCCAAACAAAAAATTTTTAATAGTAAATGTGAGAATTTTTAATAAAGTAATGTACAAATACATACTAGCTTTGCCATTTTTAAACCTAAATATCTCATTAAAAGAAGACTGGTTAGGTACATTATAGTACATCCACAGGATACGGTTACAAGAACCTTGATGTTTACTCTAAATGTTTAATAGCAAGGAAAAATGCTTCTGTTACAATGTTAATCAAAAAGAGCAAGACAAAAATTTTATCTACAGCATGATCCCAATGATGTAGAGGCAAACATAAAAACTAGTTGAAAGACAGGAACATGCTGACAATTGCATTCTTTAGCTGGTGGCTCTATGGTGTTTTATTCCACTGTTTTCTATTTTTCACAATTTTTACAATAATAAAAGCTTCTGACTTTCCACAAGTCCTATCATAGGCCAGGCTCTGTTCTATAAACCTTACAAACATTATCTTTTTAATCTTTACAGCAACCCTACGGGGAAGCAATAAGGATAAAGTCAGATGATGAGAGGGTAAACAATTTGCCCAAGTTCAAACAGCTACCAAGTGCCAGAGCTGCCAAGAAAACCTGAGGCCGGGCCCTACACTCTTACGCCCCAGTATACTGTCTCCCATATGTAAACATGCATTACCTTCAGGAAAATGGGTAAAGATTTGGAAAAGGAAGACTAAATTAAAAAACAGACTGCTAAAAAAATGGACTACTGTATCACATGTGGAGGTTTTTGCTTTGTGAAGGAATTTAAGGACTATTCTCTTAGTTTTAATCAGTCAATCTATTCTGCTTTTTAATACAATTTTATTTTTAAAGAGGGATATAATTTTTAAATATAAATGTCTTGAAATCGAAACTGACAAAACACACTACCGTCTATTCCCCTTTGTCTTTCTTATACCGTTTTCTAATAAATGGTTACTTTGCACAGTAAATTTAAAGTTTGCCAAGTACCTAGTAGAGTTACACAAGTCATCTACTTTCTAGCTAAGTGCTTAAAACCATCCACAGCAAAGGACAGTAACTTTCAAGGGACTGATAATTTAAAAATTATACTTAAAATTATAAAATACAGTCTATTCCCAAGAACAAAACCATCTGCCCGATAAAGCAGAGTATTATTTTCAGTAATTTAGTGAAGATGCAAATTGTAATGAACGACAAGATTCCAAAATGATTTACTGTATTTTCACAGGAAAAAAAAAAAGATTTTTCCAGGTAACAGGAAGAAACTACCCCATTTACAGGATCCACTCAATCTACTTCCAAAAATAGTACTGTTTAACTCAAATCCAAATTTAAGCAAGAAAACTAGCTGAACTCTTTTACTTGGCTTAGAAAACGTTAACATGAAAAGCTTCAGAAATCTAAATATCCCCCCAAATACCTGAAAGATAAATGCTATCTTTCTGTGTAAGGCTGGGGGGGGGGCTGAAAATCCTACTAACTGCCATGACTACATTGTCGACATTGAGAAATAAGCGTCAATCGGACCAGGAAACAAGACGGGGGCGCCCGGAGCGGGTTCACGCCGCCACACGAGCGCCTGGGCCGCGGCAGGCTGGCGCCGCCGTTCCGCGCCCACACTCGTCACCCCGCCCCAGCGTCCACGGAACCCGGCGCACGAGCTTTCTGAGGCGGCGAGGCCCCTCCGCCGCTTCCTCATCCGCGCTCATCCCCGCACGGCCCGCTCACCTAAAGGGCCGGAAGAACTCCTTCCGCAGCGGCCCCTCGGGCTCCTCCGAGAGCGTTCCCCAGCCCCTGTGAGGACCGCGCCGGTTAAACGCGCCGTCGGGCCCCACCGCAGGCGACTCTTCGGTAGCGGGAGGGCCCCAAAGGCAGCCCAGGTACCGCGCCCTTCCCTCAGGGGCCGCCTCGACCCGAGAACCGATGTCCCCGTGGCTCCCACCCTTGCCTACATCAGAATCAGCTGGGGAGGCCCGGCTATGCTCAAGCACAATCGGGTCGGAAACCGCCAGCCCCCAGAGGCCTAAGTGGTACGTGACAATCGCTTTGCCAGAGGCTGCGGGGACTGCGGCCTCCTCAGGAAGGCCCCTCGCCCCTGCTCAACCCATCCCCTCACGTAGGCCAGTTAAGAAGGGAACAGCGGGGCGACCCGCATCCTGGCCGCTATAAGGGCCACCCCGGCCGCAGGCCGCCTGCCACGACGGAACGGTCCCAAGGCGGGCCTGGGCAGGCCCCGAAGGCGCAGGGAGCAGCGGCCGTGGCCTTTACCCTCAAGTCACAGCGCTTGGACTCCCCCGCTTTCTCCCTTGCTGCCTTCCTACGACGACGCCGCCTGACCCGTTTTCCCGCCGACCAGGCCACACGCACTTCCGCAGGGCGGGACTTCCGGCCGCCCGCCCCACCCCCACGCGGCGTCTCTGGGTCGGCTTCTCTTCCACGACGTTCCCACGGGCAGGCGAGTAGCAAGGGTGTGGATGTGGGGTCTTTAGCAGTGGGGAGTCACTACTTGAAGGGGAAATCATCTAATCTCACCACCCCCTGTTTTTAGGGCTTCCATTGCCCAGACGGGCATTCACCCGAGTTAGGAGAGCCGGCTCGGGCTCTGGGACGGTGGGCACGGGGCTCGCGTGGCAGCACGTGCCCAGGCATGGGGGGCGGGGAGGCCCGCCCGGCCCTCAGTCCTCGCGCACAACCTTCCCTCCGCGTTGTATCCGGTCCTTGTTTTCTGATAAAACTATGTATCTGAAATACCTGTCTTTTAAAATTCCATTACTTTTACCAACCAGTGATGGTCGTAAGATGTTCGTAGCTAAAATCTGCACATAGCTTAAATTCATGATTTAAGACTTATGTAAGAAAACTATTTTAAGCTATTTCTAATGAAACACAAAAGATTTCTAAGATAACTTTGAAATAGCAAGCCAGAAATAATGAACTCAATTAGAAATGGGTAGCTTTTATTCTCTGAGAAAATGACTGCTTCCTTTCCCCTCCCCTCCAAACAACAAGACTGCATTATTACAAATGAGAATAATGTTTATTAAAGAAACAATTTAACAGTTCTCCCTTAGCAGAACTTGACAGACTAGAGCACAACCTGAAGGCAATTACAATTTCAATCACTAACAAACTACACAGGGTGCTTATTCTACAACTGGAAAGTTGCTGACGTTTGTGACATGCCACTGTAAATGTAAGTATTATTAAAAATTACAAATTGTTTGGTGATTATTTTGATAACCTCTTGAGCAGCAGCTCCTGCAAGGAAAAAGGAGAAAAGCAAATCTTTGAAAAAGGTATACTTCAAGAGTTATGTAAAAATACTCAATTTTGTAAAGAAAACCTTTCCTTTTTAAAAGCAAAGGTGTTTAAAAGTAATTCAAAACAGACATAGCTTACTGAGTCATATCAAAGCAAAAAACAATTTTTCTAACTGTTATTAAAGGAAATAAAAGTTTGTCCTATACATTCACACCTTGGAATAGTATGCCACAGTTTAAAAGAATGAGGTATTTTTAATTAGGGTGGTATAGAAAGATTGGCAAGATATATTAAGTAAAAAAAGTCAAAACAGTAGTATAGCTGATTGCACTTTTTTAAAGGATACATATAAGCAGAAAAGATTCTCAAAGGACACCCTTCTGTTGCATTTGAATTTTACCTTGTGCCCGTTTTACTTTTATAATAAAAAGGGAGTAAAGGTATATTTGTTCTAAATACATTTACAATTTGGAAAGAATCTATATTAAATACTGACAGACTGCTCTAACTACTCAAAACAGAACAAAGAATAGAAAAAACAAAAAACTACCAAGAAAAAGAATTCTTCCTCTTTTATAATCTGAAGCTTCATCTTTCACAGACATTCACTGATTCAATAAAATTTGAGACTCTGCTACATACCAGATACTGTTCTAGGCATTGGGGTACAGAAGGGATCCACAGACAAAAACCCTTGCCCTCATGGATCTCACTTTTTAGTAGCAAGGGAGAGATAAGTAAGTAAAATGTATAGTATGTCAAATGCCCCTTAAGTGCTAATGAAAAAAAGCAAGGAAGCAGGGATCCCAGTGTAAGAGGAGGGACTCAGTTTTAAATCAGGGAGTCAGAGAAGGCCTCACAGGGAAGGTAAGATTTAAACAAAGACCTGAAAGAAGTGAGGGCACATAATAGCATTGTGCCACTTAATAAAACATCCTGCTTCACTGACCTCCCTAGTTAAAATAGCTAAGAAAACAAAAGTTCGTAACTGTAGTCTATGACAACAGATGACAGTCTTCTCATCTATGGAACTCACCCCCTAAGAACGCAGCAATGGTGTGTGGCTCAGCAGCTCCGTATCGGCAACTACAGGAAAGGATGGAGACAGGAACTTAGATTAGCTTACGACAGGACAGGTATTGTCTCTCATATGCCCTAAAAAATACTCACAATTCGTGGACATAATCATCTTTCACCATTACAGATAATCCATATTCCTGAAGGAAGCCAGTGAGACAAGACTTCAACTTTCCTATATCTTCTTCAACTTGATAGTTAGATACCCCTAAAAATATATAGGTAAATTAGTTTTCATTAAAATAAATAAGGAATTCAAAATTAATGGCTACCACCTTTATTTAATCCAGTTTCAGGTGTTCTAGTCAAAACAGTAAGGTGTGAAAGTAAAAACAAAAATAATGGCAAGTATGAGACCAGTATTTGCAAATATCACAAACCTGTAACAAAGAAACTATCTAAAACCTATTTAAAATTTGAATTTGATAAGTCTGCTTTATTCACTGCTCCATACCCAGTATCTAGAGGAGGATCTGGCACACACTTGGTACTCAATAATTATTTGATAGAACTGAATGAATGAGCAAGTAATGTCCTATTTATACCCTTTGTAAAAATTGTGGTGTTTATTATCTATTTCCAGAAGATTAAATGACACTGAGGACATAAAGCTATAATAGGTAACATTTGTTCTAAGTACCATATATATTAATTGATTTAATCCTCACAACAACCCTCTGAAGTCATTACTATTATTATCCCCATTTCACAAATGAGAAAACTGAGGCACAGACAGATTAAGTTATTTGCCTGAGTTATTAGCTCATGTATAGCAAAACTGAGATATAAGCCCAGGGAGTTCTTCATGATTAAACTATAATGTCTCCAAAGGTGAGCTATTATTATTATTACTACTGGAAGGAAAAATATAATTCCTGTAACATTCAGGTACTATAAATAAATCAAGATTTTTTAACCCCTCTGGTTTAAAAACTATCATCACTACTCTTCCTCGTAACAGTAATACCTCCTCTTTATTGAATACTTACCAGGTGCTAGACAATGTGTTAAGTGATCTTCATACATCACATACTTCACCCTTACAATCTAAGAGTAGATACTATTATCACCATTGCATAAATGAGAAACTGAGACTTGGAAGGAAATAGTGACCCACCCAAGGCCAAGAGATAATAAGTGATAGAGCTTGGATTTGAACCTAGGTTCAACTCCAAAGCCTGTGCTCTATCTGGTAGCTAGTCTCCCAAGATGGCTCCCCAATGAACACCCCTTCCTGCCCTCGTGTAGTCCCCTCCCACTCTTAATCTAAGCTGGCCCTGTGAAACCAACAGAACATGACATAAGCGATGCTGTGTGACTTCCAAGGCTAAGTCATAAAAAGCCCTATAACTTCCACTTGGATATTTTGGCACGTTAACTCTGGGGAAGCCAGCCACCATGCAAGAAGTCTACCCTAGGACTGCCATGCTAAAAGGAAGCCCTAGCTAGCCACGTGGAGAGAAATGCCTGACCAGCCCCCAGCAGTTCCAACTATCCTGACTCAAGTGCCAGACACACGAGTGAAAAGGTCTCCTTGGATGTCTAAGTCAGTCAAGCCTTCAGGATGACTCCAGCCCCAGGCGTCATGCAACTCCACGAGATCCCCTCTTCCCAGTGAGAACTGCCTAACTGAGCCAAACCAATCCTCAAAATCACAACATAACAATTTATTGTTTTAAGCTACTAAATTTTGGGATGGTTTGTTATATAAGAGATAACAAAAAATATGTTCTAACCAAATAATACAAATAAAGCAATATACATTTGTTGTTTATTCCTCTTCTTTCTTCTGGTAAGCTTGCTCATTAAGACTATACCTTGGTAGGCATACTACATCAGTAGGGGCAGGCGGTTTTATGATATACCTAGACTATACTGCTATGCAATAATCCTGCTCAATTAAAATTAACATCTTAAAAGTATTCTGGGCAACTGAAGATCTTTGAGATTATGCCAATTCCCCAAGTACTACATTTACAGATAACATAAAATAGATACTGAACAAAGAAATCCCTACATCTTCAGAGTTCTGACTTCAGAAGTCACTAGCATACTTCTTGTGGCTTTCCTATTCCACTGAATTGAACTCAGTGGGAGTCTTAAAGGTAAATTATGGAAACTGACAGAATAAAAAGTTTTCTTCTACATGCATTCAACCAACATTCCCGTTATACTTTAGAATCAAAAACTATTTGCAAATAGTTACACTTAAAAGAACAAATGGTAATTCCTCCCTGAGATGAACTAAACTGTTTATAATGTAAAATTCAAGCACCACTATTGTAAACACCCCGAGAACACTTTAAGTTTTAACTCAATTTAAATTGTGTTCATTCCAGATTTTATTATATTTGATAATTCAATTGCTATTCTTACCTGGATATCTACCATGTTGTTTATGAAACCTATCAACAGCCCGTAACATTAAGTATAATACTATCTCATTATCTGGATTGTCCATGCTGGAAACTGAAAGGAAAAAAAAATTTTAGTGTAATATGGGTAATTTACAACATAAAAACAATGCAGGACTGAATTTACTTATTTACTCAAGTTTCAGGACACAAGGCAATTTTATCACAAAATTTTGTGACAATAAAGTAGAAAATGATAAATAATAGTAAAATAAAGGGAGCTACATTAAGATAAAACCCAGTGGTCTTACAGACTGTTACCTAGTCACATAATCTCTACTAAAGTAGTAACATGCTGACTTTTGCTCTTCTACATATCACGCAACTTAGTGACCTAAATATGGGTTTATGTATACACTAAGTTTTATATTTTGAAATAGGACTACTTGGATAGGTTTATAGAATAACATTTAAAGTATAAATATTTCTGTTATCACCAAACACTCAATACTATTATACACAAAATATTTATATCTTTAAAATTAATAAACTAGCATCAAAAGGTTATTATACTTACTAATTTCATCCTTGTTAACTGTATCCAAGCCATATTCTTCAGCTAAGGATCGACATCTTACTACGCGAAGAAATGCAGAATTGCTGCCTGAACACAGGAAAGACATAAGTATACGGTCAAGACACGGGAATACTCTAAACCACAGGTCACTTTACGAGCAGAAAATTGTGTGTACATTCTTCACAGACATGGAAATGTAAAGATGTCTTCTATTTGGCTCTAATGGTAGCAGAGAAGACACTAGAACATAAGTCATCTAATATTCATGTCCTTGGCGCTACAACCAGTTCAGCACTGAATAAGTACATGATGGCATCCCTCTGAGCCTCAGATCATCCCTATTTATAAAATGGAGACAATACTGTTCACCTCTGAGTTGTTCTGTGGATCCAGTGTGCAACTGTGTAAAGTGCACACCTAGCACAATGCCTGATAGGGCTCAATGAATAGTAGTTTTTATCATTATTATCATCATCATCATAATTATCATTATTATTAGAATAAGTAGACCTAAAGGAGAGTGTCCTGTATATTGTGCTCTTGGTATATGCAAGACTTTTTTTTTTTAAACTGTGTATTATGGAAATTTTTAAACATACCCCAAAGTAGAGAGAACAGAATAATAAACCCTCAAATACCCAACATCCAGCTTTTAATCTAGTCTCATACAGTCTTGTAGAACAAACACTAGTGCAGAAACAAGGTACAAGATTAGTAGTGGAACAAACATTAAAATTAAGCCTAAACAAACATTGTGGAAGAATCACAAAATGGAGAACTGGGATAAATATATTTCAAGGCTGGGAAGCACGCGAAATACAGACTTTTGCAGAAACTAGGGGCAGGAGCTACAGGGAAAAATCTTCAAACAGCATATGAAACAGATTGTATTCCTCTTTAACTCTTAAATAAGAGAACACTTCGGGCCTACTGAGCAGTTATCGAGAAGACCCCAGGAGCCTAGCTGCTCCGAAACAAGATGGCAAAATTCTTAATTCCATTATAGTCATTTAACACAGATCAAAACGAGTATTTAAACCAATACTGTCAATGTACATGTGGCTCAAGACTTCACACCCAAAGTCTTCAGATAAAACCTTCCCAAATTATTTAAAATTAATAAACTGAAAATTATTCTATATTAATGACAATTTTCAATTAATTGAGCTTCATGTCTTTTTAGCATTGCCATAGATGGAAATGCTCTACCTCTGACTCAGTCTCCCTCTCCATTTATTATATTATGAGAAAAAAAAAACCTTTACCCAATTATCTCTATCATTAGGACCATGGAAAATTAAAAATTTCAACTATTTATAATTCCTGGGAACATTTCCTATGGCACATTTTTATCAAGCAAAATAAGGAAACTAATTCAAGGGGACTTACAGAGTAATTTTAATTCTTTCTCTGAAATGGACTCTGGTGCCTGTAAAGAGATAAACGCAGGTTTTGCCACAGGATAACAGACAAGGTTAACAGAGGGTGCAGCACAAAGTCAATCACTGTGAGACAGAGAGGCTTTCTCCAAGTGCTGAGAGAGCACTGTAAAAACACCTTCTTTCCTGATGACAGGCTTTCTCATTAGGCAGGCAAGTGAGAGATCCTTCTAAAGCAGCACAGAGCCAGTGCCACTGTTGGCTGGAGTTACGCACTCAGGCCTATAGGGAGCCACACTGTCCATCACAAGCAGTGTGCCCAGCAGCTTACCTGGCCGATAGACTGCAGCAATTTGGCAACATGATTACCCACAGCAGCAGCATCTTTCTTTGCTTTTTCACGGTAACTGGAAAAGAACACCACAAAGTTACTATTAGCAAATTTTAAAATTAGCAAAATTTAAATATCACCATGAAGCAAACAAAAAATTTTTCTTTTTCATGAAAAAACACTGGTCTGGCAACATACAAAATGTGAAAATGCCACAGAAATGCTGCCAGCAGCACCTGTTAGCGGTTGGGGATCATCCCAGCGTTGGTGATGGACTCTTGGAATCCACCGATACCTGGGCTCCCTCTACAATTAACAGCACCCAACTTAAAAACGGCACTCTTAGAGGGGTCCATGATCCATGCCTCTCTGACACAGAACCTAACAAAATATGTTACTCAAGAACATGATTTGTCTCTTGAAGTCAAGTCCAAGGAAAGTTAAATACTTCAGAACTGTCAACACATTCATGTAAAACTTTTAAGTCTATTTACATTTTCACCCTCTAAAAATGATCAGTGTTAAGCTGACTACCACCAATGTGAGGTCATACTTGTTTCTATCCTCAGTTGACTTTTCCCAAGTTTTAAGCAGTTGAACTTTTAGGCTAGGACAACAAAGATTTGTTAGACACTGACTGAGATGAAGAGTATAATCTGTCTAGGGGAACAGAGATCTTCTTTGTGTGACATTATCTGGCCCTTGAGGAAACCAAGCCAGCAGCCCTGGATTCATCAGCACCATGCCCGAACTCCACAAGGGTAATATCCATTGAGACCCATCCTTATGACAGTCTATCTGGGTTCCGGCTAGTGATACCTGGATAGGAGGTGTCTGTCTATAGTCATGAACTCTTTAAATTATGAAACATTAATGATAAAAAGTTCATCCAAAGACTTCAAAGTTTTAAGTTACAGATAAAAGGCAGAATAGAGCCATGGTTAAGAATATGGAGGGGCTGGCCCCGTGGCTGAGTGGTTCAGTTCGTGTGCTCTGCTTCGGTAGCCCAGGGTTTCACCAGTTCGAACCCTGGGCACGGATATGGCACCGCTCATCAAGCCATGCTGAGGCGGCATCCCACATGCCACAACTGGAAGGACCCACAACTAAAAATACACAACTATGTACCGGGAGCCTTTGGGGAGAAAAAGGAAAAATAAAATCTTTAAAAAAAAAAAGAATATGGAGCTGGGTTTCATGGATTCAAATCCTGGTTCTACCATTTACCAGCTGTATTCATCCATAAAACTGGGACAATAATAGTATCTCTTTCATAGGGATATTGTAAATATTAAATTAGTTAATACACAGAACAGTTCATAGCACAGTTAAGTACCCAAATGTTAGGTTTTATCATGAAATATGTAAGAAAAAATCTGCCCCCTAGGGGGTATATGGGAACTCTCTGCACTTTCTGCTGAATTTTCCTGTGAACCTAAAACTAATATTTTAAAAAATAAAACCTATTAAGAAAAAAATCTGCCTCCTAAGTTCTTTAGCTTACTTTTTTTTTTTTGAGGAAGATTAGCCTTGAGCTAACTATACTGCCAGTCCTCCTCTTTTTTTGCTGAGGAAGCCTGGCCCTGAGCTAACATCCGTGCCCATCTTCCTCTACTTTATACGTGGGATGCCTACCACAGCGTGGCTTGACAAGCGGTGCCATGTCCACACCCGGGATCCAAACCAGTGAACCCCGGGCCGCTGAAGCAGAACATGCACACTTAACCGCTGAGCCACTGGGCCAGCCCTTTAGCTTACTTTTAAAGCAATGAGATTATAACAGACTTTCATTTGATTTCTGATAGACTGGTAAAATATGTTCATCTCTAATATAAACAGATTAATTTTTCTGTTACAAAGTTTGAAAACAGTGACTTACACATTTTGCAGTTTTATATATTTGCCTGAATCTGCGATCATATCAGGAATTGTGCCTCGAACAGGTAAATTTCCTTGACCCTCTTTGGCCACAAATTCTTTTAAAGCACGAGCTAAAATCCAAAATGATGGAGTCTAAAAGAATAAGAAAAAAAATATTAAGTGGCATTTGAATTTGACCTTAAGGTTTAAGGAGCACAATTTTTATTTGTTGCTGTTGTTACCTGTTTGGTGATATTTATGCAGCGATCATCATTAAATATATCTTCAATACTGCTTGGGATCTAACAAAGGAACAAACATTTACTTAGGTGAAGAATTTGCCCACCTGGATTTTCACTGCTATTCCTTCAAACAAGTTCTTTGAATTCTCAAATTGCAATCAAATACAAACTTCTGATTCGCTTAGACTTTTATTTAGAATCAGTACTAGATGGAGATTTGATGGAGAAAGAGAGAATAGAACAAAGTCCCCTCCTGCCCACTCGTGTTAGCATTAAAGATTGACCTGTTCTTGTACATCATAAATGGAGTAAAGGAGGAGCCAAAGTAAATCTTTTTATATAGTTACAGTTGAAGATATAACAAAGATTATAGACATTAATACCAAGCTAGATCTGTAGTCCTTTATGTTTTTCCATCTTGTCAAAAACTGAAACCTTTACACCCTAATTAGGGATGTCAAAAGAGACAACCACTCTGACAAAAACCAGATAGTTAAATTAAGGACTTTTAATACGTCAACAAAAACTTTAGAAACTGTAGTGTTTGGTTCTACTGTTGTGTGGAAAAAAGAAATTTCTTACTGGTAACCTCCTAACTGGTGTCTCTGCTTCCACGCCCAGTCCCCCACAGTCTGTTCTCCCCACAAGAGCCAGAATGATTTTTTAGAAATATAAATCAGGTCACTCCACTCCCCTGCTCAAAACGCTTCAATGGCCTGCAAGGCCATTATGCTCTGGCCTTTTCTCCCTCCCCAAACTGAAATCCCTCCCATCACTTTCCCCCTTCTTTACTTCACTCCAGTCACACTGGCTTCCTTACTGACTCATGAACAAATGCCAAGCTTCATCCCACTTCTGGGCCTTTGCACATGTGCTTCCTCAGCCTGCAAAGCCCTTCCATCAGATCCCTGCACATCACTTCACTCAGGCTTCTGCTTACTCTTTGAGGGTCTCCCCGGCTTGGCCCAATCCCAGACCCCCCTCCCCCATCATGCTCTACCCCTGTGTTCTGCTCTAATTTTGTTCACAGCACCTGTGTTCTAATTTTATCTGTTTGCTTAGTTCACTGTCCCCCAGCCATGAGAACATTGTTTGTTTTTTTTAATTGGGGTAAATTGTACATTCAGTGAAATGCACAGATTTCAAATGTACAATTTGATGTGTTTTGATAATTATACACATACTTTTAACCATCACCTCAATTAAGACATAGACAATTTTCATCACCCCAGAAAACTGATTCACAAAGCACACACTTTTAGTCACTCAGCAGTACTACCCCACTGTCTCCAAAAAGTTTGTAATGACAGCTTAAGTCCTTTCCTAACTTGAAAGGCAGCATTTTTTGATGGGTTTTTTTTCTTTCTTTTTTTCTTTTTTGAGGAAGATTAGCCCTGAGCTAACATCTGCTGCCAATCCTCCTCTTTCTGCTGAGGAAGACTGGCCCTGAGCTAACATCCGTGCCCATCTTCCTCTACTTTATATGTGGGACGCCTACCACAACATGGCTTTTGCCAAGCGGTGCCATATCCACACCTGGAATCAGAAGCGGCGAACCCTGGGCCGCCGAGAAATGGAACGTGCGAACTTAACTGCTGTGCCATCAGGCCGGCCCCTTAACTGTTTTAAATTATAACAAAACTCTAACTTAAACTATCAGCTGTGTTACTCCAAAGTTTCCCAAAAAACTCACTGGCCAGACTTCAACAACAAAACAAGGGGCATCTAAACTGGGTTATCTTCCAAATAATTTTTAAGTCATACAACGTCATTAAGAATATCCTCTATTACATCCAAATAATTACTGTCGAAAGCAAATGCAGGGTAAGATTAACTTTTCGGGGAAAACTATTTTGGACTAGTAAAATACCACCTTTATTACATAATTCCTACCCCCAAACTGTTACTATTCACAAATCATGTACTTTAAATAATTTATATAAATCATTGCATCACTGATATATGCTGAAGCACTGACATCCATTTTAACAAGGACAATAGAGAATCTTATTAAGACAAAATTCAATCTGTATTATAGATATTAATTTCTAACCAACTATACAATTTAGAAAATATTATCTTAAATTTAAAATCAACTATTTCACATACGAGGACCCCAGAAAGCACCTTTCTTATATGAATTCCTCAGCAACTCTTTTAATACCTGAGTTGTATTTAGTGCTGTGTTCACATTTTTAATAGCTTCTTCAAAATTCTCTTCATCTTCTGGAGCCCCATTTTCATTCTTCAGAATTCCTATTTACAAAGAAATTGGTTTGCAAACAATAGCCCTTTCCTTCTCACTCCTTCTCTCCCCCCAACACTATGGAAATAACCTTGTCATAGTCTGAAATGAAGATTGGATGTTGAAAATTAGGAAGAAATATGGCTTATCATTAGTTATTCTTAAAACTACAAGTGGTTCCTAATCCTCCTCTGAGGAAAAATAAAAGCTCAAGATGGCATCATCTGACAAAGGTGTTGAATGAAATCCAATAAACATTACCTTCAAGCAGTTTGCTTTTCAAACTTTATAGATTTAGTCACATCCCATAATCTTACCTTGTCTAATCAAATCTCTGAAGTCTTCTTTTTCTTTATACGTTTTAGGTATTCGTCCATTTGTCTAAATTGGTTAAAAAATTTTAAAATCTAGTTATAAAAAATCAAAATGGAAATTGAGAGTCCAAAGTTTCCCCATTCTCCCATCTATATGCGATTTTATCAGCAAACATATACCTCACTAAAATCAGAGGGTGACTTGATAGAAAACAGAAACTCTGGGCCATTTCTCTACATTCATTCCCCACAGCCAGTTTCAGAATAACATTTAAATATCACAATAACATTCAAATATCATTTTGTCAATAAAAATATTAGTATCAAAAGAAGAACTGCTAGATTTAAACTGAAAAGCACCCACCTGCCCTATGACCATGTAAAGAAAACAATTAATCTCCCACCCCCCTCCAGTGAAATCCTTTATAAATAATTGAAAATACAGTCACATATGGAATTTCTTTTTTTAAAGGAAGGACATACTTCACTATACCACTGTGCTAAATATTTAGCTACGATCACAATCCATGGAGTGTGGCTATGGTCCTAAAAATGAGAAAAATAAAAGAAAATGTTGGTATTAGTTAACATTAATTAGTTAACATTATTCTTCACTACACCATCTCATTTTCAACAAATTCAACAATATTTATGATCATCTCCCTGTATATGTGGAATAATAAATGGAGAAAAGTGAACTGGGTTAAAAAAAATTGCCTTACAAATTTTTTTAGAGGCAGTGTCTTTTTTTTTGAGAAAGATTAGCCCTGAGCTAACATCTGCCGCCAATCCTCCTCTTTTTGCTGAGGAAGACTGGCCCTGAGCTAACTAACATCCATGCCCATCTTCCTCTACTTTATACGTGGGATGCCTACCACAGCATGGCTTGACAAGCAGTGCCATGTCCACACCTGGGATCCGAACCGGCGAACCCCGGGCCACTGAAGCGGAACGTGCGCACTTAACCGCTGTGCCACTGGGCCGGCCCCAAGGCAGTGTCCATTTTAATCCTAAAATGCCAGGTATGTACTATGATTGTCCCCATTTCATCATTAAGAAACAGTCTCAGAGACTGCCACCCGAAAATAAAGCTCAAATCTCTTGATTTCAGATACGAATCCAAGACTAAGAAAAGAGGATCTTCTCCGTGCCTTCTGATGAACCAAATACCTGCATTTTAATTAATACGTAGGTAGGAAAAAATAAATACACTCCTTAAATTATATAGTCTGTTATAAATATCATTATTATTATAATGAACTATGCAGTTGCCTTGGTAATTCTCAAACACTAAAACTAAATTTTACAAGGAATCAATTTCAACAAACATCCATGCCAAATTCAAGCTAATTTTATTTATTTATTTTTTTGAGGAAGACTAGCCCTGAGCTAACATCTGCCAATCCTCCTCTTTTTGCTGAGGAAGGCTGGCCCTGAGCTAACATCCGTGCCCATCTTCCTCTACTTTATATGTGGGACGCCTACCACAGCATGGCTTGCCAAGCAGTGCCATGTCCACACCCGGGATTCGAACCAGTGAACCCCAGGCCACTGAAGCGGAACATGTGCACTTAACCACTGCGCCACCGGGCCGGCCCCTTAACTAATTTTATTTTATTTGTTTGGTGAGGAAGATTGGCCCTGAGCAATCTGTGCCAATCTTCCTGTATTTTGTATGTGGGATGCCACCACAGCATGGCTTGATGAGTGGTGTGTAGGTCCACACCTGGGATCCCAATCTGTGAACCCCAGGCCACCAAAGTGGGGCACACAAACTTAACCATTATGCCACCAGGTCAGCCCTCAAACTATTTTAAAAAGCACATCTATTTGTTTAGGAAAGGGCCATCAAGAGGGCTTCTGGGATATGTTAACGTCCAATTTCTTGACCTGGGTGTTGATTATACAGATATGTTCAGTTAATGAACTTTTCATCAATAAAAAATTTTTTCGTCATTTTAGGGAAAAATAGATTTATTTAAAACAAATTAGGTACAATATTATTATGTAATCTGGATGACAGGAATATGGAGGTTTACAGTATCTTCTCATTTTGGTGTAATCTGAAAATCTTATGTTAAAAAAATGCTTTAAGTCTGTCTGTAAATGGAAGGTCACAAACACTACCAACCTTTTTTTCCATATGCTCCAAATCATAAGACTGAAAATGTTCTCTCAGCTCAGGAAATGGCTTATCCAGCCGTAGATCCGCTAATGCATTGTCTGGATGAGATTCGATTACTGTGAAACAAATGAGTGCAAAATATAAACTTACTTCTTTATTGATATTGCTGACAACACAATACATTATAGGAACTTAGGAAATCTATAATTTTTAAGTGAGTATAGGGCCTACAGGGTTTTTTCACTGTTTTGTTTATTTTTTAAGGTAAATTTTTTTTGAGGTAAGTTTACATATACATTTACATTTTATGAAACGCATAAATCGTAAGTGGACTATAATTTTAATAAAAGTAAAACCAAGATTCTTTTAGAGCAGAATTTCATTATAACTGGAAAAGATCAAAACTGATCAAATGTGTGTTCAGATAGCACCTAACAACCTACCCTTCTTCCCCCTCTGGTCTTCAACAGACGGCATCACCATCTACCTAGACCTCTTCCCTAGAAACCTGATGGTCACCCTCGACTTCTTGCTTTCTTGGCCCAGCATCAGCACTCCCCACATCCTGATGTCACTTCGTACACAGCCTCCACATAGAGGAGTTCTAGGCTCAACTCTGTCACTTGCTAGCTGCGTAACCTTAGGCAAATAACTTAATCTCTCTATGCTGCATCCTAATCTGTAAAAAATAGGTAAAAAATAGATAGTATCTACCTTATAAGGATTTTGGAAAGACTAAATGAAATAATCCACATAAATGCAGACACACAATTAACAATATTAACCTTCGTTATTATCTACCCCTCTTTCCTATCCTTGTAACATCTGCTCTCAGTCAGGGACGCTCTCTCCCTTGCGCTCTCTCTCTCTCACCTAGACCACTCCTAACAGCAACCCTTGCCTCCAATCTTTGCCCCTTCAAATCCATTTGTTCTCCACGCAGCTTCAGAGTGACCCATTTAAAACAAAGTTTTTACCCTGTCACTCTCCCACTTACAACTCTTAAATGGCCCAGCACCACCGGCCAGAAGCTTATCCTCACAACTCACTCCCTAACTGCCCAAGCAGATACTACTCCTCAGTGATGCTACTAATGCCAATGGCTTTCACTGCACTAGCAGAGCACCTGGCTCAGAGCAATGAATGAGTACTGAATGAAATTTTCCTGATGACTTAAGATTAAAATTTTGTAAGTGAAGGGTTAATATAAGCCTTGAGCTGATGCAAGACTGCCTATGAATGACTTCGGTCTCCTATAATACTGTTTCCTTGGAACAGTAGTTAGGTGAATGCCTTGCTTGTTGTGTGCAATTGTACCTGAACTGGAGAAGCCTAAGGCCGGTATGAGAATGGAATGCAAGATTGGTGGAGGAAAAGGTGAAGTGACCTCTATGTGTCAGTGTGACCTACAATACCTTGGCTCTTGCCTATGGCAGCCCATACATGCCCTATGTGGGTTAGGAGGCAAAAACAAGCTAGGTATTTGCATAGCTGCGGGGCCTCCTCATAGGATGAAGAAGCTGTACCTGTTGTATCTCCTGCTTTGTATCCTTCTATAATGCTAAGTAAAGGAAATATTAGATTAAAGCCTATTGATTTTGATCGCCACTTTGAACCTATAACTGGAGTTGCTGCTACAAATCTGCTTTGTAATTTAAAATTGACTTTCTAAATTATCAGGTTTCCAAAATTATAGCTACAGCAACCAACAGCAAGCCCCATATGTGCAACAATCTTACCTGGATGTTCTTTTATAATGATCCTCATATAACCAACTAGTCCATATGTCCTACAGACCAAAAGAGGGATTTGGGAATTCCACAGGACATCTGCTAAACGTAGTAATGTACTGTAAAGGAAAGCACAATAAATAAGAACATAAGCAAATGAATATATGCCAAACATGAAAATGCCTTAAAATAAAGCAACTTTCTTACTAAATAATAAATGCAAAGATACATCTATTGCATTTACATAAGAGGGTCAAAGACACAATGAAAAGCAAGCAATTCCACAAGGTTGCAGTCTCAAAGAAAGTCTATCTTTTGGACGAGAGGGATATGAAAGCCTCATCTTTTGCATTAGGGAGAATGTTACTGAAAGACACTTCCTAACAATTCCATGATAAAGAGGAAAATATTTATAAAACCCTTGTACACACGCCTATGCACTCCCGACAATTAATTCCAACCAGTTTTTTTCACTAAAAAATAACCAATGTTCAATTTAACTGCTCTAAATATATCAAAAAGTTTCACATCTCAATATTTTTCTCTTCTCTATCTTTTTGATGCTAGAGATTTGTAAGTGCTTTCAATTAAAGGTTTCTATGGAGTTTAAGAATGTTAGAAACCATAGACTCTGCAGAGAAAACAAAACTATGCAAATCTAGTAAGAGAGTAAAATAAAAACATATTAACATAAAAATTTACCTTTCAGGAAGCTGAGTTGCAACCACAATGGTAAACCTACAGAAAAATGAAGGATCATTGTCTAGAAGGTTTTCTGGACTCTAAATAGGACAGAGGAAAAAAATCCAACAATTTCACAATCATATTAAACATGGCAGAAACAGTTAAGCTATTTAGAACAAATGAGGCAACGTGCTAGACACCAATGTTAAAGTAATTCAACTATCAACTAAACATAAATGATACAAAGTTCAAAATTCTAAATTCCTAGGGCTTTGAATGATTAAAAAATTACATTACTACACAGAAATAATAACGTATACACATACCTCTTCCACAAAACTTCCAGAGACATCATTATTTAATTCTTGTAAGAATTCCATGGCAGCTTGAGCTCGGTTCTTTTTAAAAATAAAGCATTTAACTTGAATTAGAAAAAATCTGGTTAATATGTAACCTCTCGATTTACAGGTCAGGCAAACACCATATAAAACTATCCAAATTTCATGCATAGGTATGACAACTTTCTTTTCATAGTATTCAAACTGAGACTCAACCAGAATATTACTTAAAACAGAGCTAAACAGAGTTCTTAAATGACTACATTATTTGCACTCTACTTTTCTGATCAGGCAAATGACCAAAAACCCTGGGCAGCAGGCGGGGATATCCTGGATCAAGCTCAGATTTACTCTAACCTCCCACATTTACAATCATATACAGGAGAGGTCCATCATTAAAGACAGTCATTTCCATTCAGAATACTGTACTAAGTTAACTAACATGACTTTGTAAGATTTTTAATTGAAATACAAAAATGAAGGATTTGCTGGCTAACTCTTAGTTAAAAATTTGGTTAACCAGAATATTCTATCCTCTAAACAGTAACATCACTCAACATTTAGCTTTAATACACGATACAGTGTAAAATACAGACACTACTTCTAAGTTCTTAAACTACCAAGCATATAAAGATTTACAAGATCAGAAAAAAATTAGCTTTTTTCTCAGAGAAACAATAAGCTCTTTTAAAGTAAAAGTTTTTCAAGCAATCAAAACATAATGGCATCATTAGATGCCCATGCACAACTATATTTATTCTATAACAAACTGATTGTTTACCTTGCCAATACTGCTTCTTTGAAGGAAAAAACTAAAATAGAATAATAAAAAAAAATTAATGGCTTCTTAGACTATAAAGGAAATATTATTTGTAATTCCAGGCGTATTTCATTCATAGTATGAAACAAACTATATTTTGACTACAGATTGTAACAGCCTTCCTGGAGGAAGAAAACTGGACGAAACTTGTAATCAAAGATAGGCTAATAAATCAATGTTTTCCAAAGTGTGTACCACAGAATATGAATTTCACGAAATGCTCTGAGAGAAAAGGGTTCCCTGGCTTGAAAACACCATATGTTATATTTCCCTCTTGAAAATTCACAACCTACATAATACACACGTCCTTTTTTTTTTTTTTTTAAAGATTGGCACCCGGGCTAACAACTGTTGCCAATCTTTTTTTTTTTTTTCCTCTCTGCTTTATCTCCCCAACCCCCCCGCCCCCTGCCGGTACACAGTTGTATACCTTAGTTGCAGGTCCTTCTAGTTGGGGTACACATGATCTTGAAGTCTTATATTAAAAAATGTTAGGGGGTGGGCTAAATGGGTGAAGGGAGTCTAAAGGTACAAACTTCCAGCTACAAAATAAATGTCATGGGATGTAATGTACATTAATGACGACTATAATTAGTAACACTGTATTGCATATTTGAAAGTTGCTAAGAGAGTAGATCTTAAAAGTTCTCATCACAAGACAAAAAAATTCTATAACTATGTATGGTGACGGATGTTAACTAGATTTATCGTGGTGATCATTTCACTATACAAAAGTCAAATCATTATGTTGTATACCTGAGACTAATATAATGTTATATGTTAATTATATCTCAATAACAATAAATAAAATATATCACCGTAAAAAAAACATTTAACTTCATTTGACCCATTTCCAAAACTCATGTGTCCATGGAATTCATTTGCCCATTTAGCAGTTAGTAACAGTCCCAGAAGCAGTGTTCCACAGACCACACTTGGGAAATGCTATCCTGAACCGTTTGCTTCTGCAGATAACTATAACAGATTTATTCAGGTTTCTTCCCATGCATGCCCTCAACAGGTCTCAAGGGCCAGATCTAAGGTTGCTAATCAGAGTCGGGGTGCCCTTTTGTACCACAAGCTCAGTGGCTCCATAAGAAAAAGAAACTTTATTCTTATCACAGCCTGCTCTAACTAAACAAGTAAGCAAAGATAACAGGACTTTTTCTTTACAGATACCAATAAAAGGGTTGTGTTGTGGATATACTATCATCCAAAGAAAAGATATCCAAGCTCTGCATGAACCAAATTCTGATTTTCCTTGTATTTACTCATTGTTGTATTCTGACCAACATAACGAGAGCTCCCCAACTCCAAGTCCCTGAAAAGGCAAGCTTGAAATCCAGATTTGGGAATGCTCTCAAAGTCTAAACATGATCATGTTTAAAGAATGATATACAGGCCATCTTTAAAATAGCATTTTTATAGAGACAGTATAGTGTAGAGAGAGATACCTGGACTAAGCTTAAAAGACACCACAAATAAAAGGTGGTTTTCATTATTCTTGTCATCCAAAAATATTGTTATCGTTAGTTATATACTAACATGTAGGAATCAATGCAAGGACTTAGGAAGTGTCCAGAGTTCACAAATAAAGGAATAATGACTACTCCTTTGCATTAACAATGACAATAAAGACAGTAATGATGGGTACCTTTTATTAATGGCCTATTTTCCAGACACCGTGCTAGCATTTTACCTATATTAACTCACTTCACCCTTGCCATAATCCCAAACACAGGGATTATTTCCACTTGGGAGTCATGGCACCCTGATTGAGAAGGTAAAGCTGGGATTTAGGCCTCTCTCCTGTGACAGTGCACTGCGTTCCCTAACATGCATATATTTGAAAAGAATAAAACATACTTATTTCCAGCATCTTCTCCGCTGACCTGATTTCCATCAATAATTGTAAACGAACCAATACCTGGGAGACAAAAACAGAGTCAGTCAAGAATATATATTTCTAGTTCAAAACCTTAAAGAAGTAAATTGAGAACACAACCACCAAACTACATTACCTGGTAGTACCAAGTTTTTAAGAATTTCAGTTCCTGTTGCTGTCGCATTTATTAGGCAAACATGAGCGGACTCTAAAGCCTCTTGCCCATGATCACCCCACAACCTACAAAACAAGACACAAATTCAACACTTAAAAAACTTTCATGAAAATACAACTGTCTTATTTGAGTGGTGATCTTCGATCTTTAAAGTGCTCTTGCACAGAATAACCGACAGGATAACCCTGGCAAATGTGAGGCAGGAACAGCAGGAGCTGTTCTGGGGTTTATGTAGCTGAGTAACCTACAACTCAGACAGGTTGATCCCTTGCATGGGGGGCGGTCAACTCAGAACTAGAAACTTTGTCTTGCAGCTCCTTGTCCCTCACTCTTTTAGATAACTTAGAGAACAGAAAGTCTTTAGATATACTCATTAAAATTAAAGAAGTACCTTGGATTTAAAACCTATTCTGTTCTCTATCTCATTTCTCCTTAAGTTACATGGATCTAGTGTATTTAAGATTGTGACATTGGATTTATCACTGTGACATCTGCAAGAGTAAGCAAGAGCCTTACCAAGAAAACTGAATTATCATCTGAAAAGCCTCATATCGACTTTTACAGGAGTGCTTTAAAATATAATACCAGATGAACATTCTAATAGCATGATTAATAAATGTATACATTAACAAACAAAAAGATGTAATAAGGATTAGAAATATATGCTAAAACCTGATTCACACCGGCATATCATTAACAGGGCAAGGTAGATGATCACACATGTATCTTGACACCTGAGCTAACCTGGTCACTTCCACCCAGAAAACCTATTAACCAGATCATCTTTTCTTGTCAGTATAGGAAGCACAGAGGGGGCCCAAATCATTAGAAAAATGCCATAGCCTGGAGGACTGACAGCCTTTAACGTGCCTTCCCTGTCACCTGATCTAAAGCAGATTCTCTCTTACTGTGTATGCAGCCCTGATATCCTCCAGAGCATATCACAAGTTTAACTGCCTCATTTGGTTTCTTTATTTGCTGAACATCTCTCTCTCCATTCCACTCTAAGCTCCAGTAGGGCCCAGACCACTCCCTATATCCACCACTGGAGCCCCAATGCCTGGCACAATGCCTTGCCCAAAGTAAGTGATCACTGAACAGCTGTCAAATGAATGGAGGAATAGCCTAAAAGAACCAGACAGACTTGAAACACTTGTTTCTCTATGGAAGTAGGGCACACAGAAGACACCTGACGTATTTGGTTGATGGATTCTTGGGTAGTTGGAGAGCGAGCCTAAGAGAATACTGATGAAGCTCTAGGTAACATGTTTCAAGAAAGGGCCCAACAAGAAACCAATCCTCTCTACTCTTGCTGGCCTAATGAAAGAAAGCAGGGCCTTCTCGTCTGTTTGCTGGCTGCACAACTTTGCTTTCAACTGCTTCCCTCTGACACTTCAAAACTAATAACCAGTTCTCACTATAAAAGGTAAAGTTTGGTCCTTAAATGGATTGGACTTAGCAAAAACTCTTTTTTACAGTTACTCAGTAACCTAAAATATCTTCTCAGCTCTATCATGTACGGTTACACCCACATTCTAAACACAAGGAACTCGAAGAATTTACAAGAGAACACAAGTTGGTTACAAAGGCTCTACCACCTTGCTTCTTTCCGCAGAAGCTAGAGAGCAGTGATGTGACTGGGTACCAGCTCTGAGAAGCCTCCTGGCTTACCTTCTGGCTCAAACAGAGAGACTCCGGGCAAGCTATCTAACTTCTCCAAGACTCAGTGTCCCCATCTATAAAACAGAGAATGTCTGCCTTCAAGGCTGCTCTCAGAATTGAGCCCCTAAAGCCCCTGTATACAGCACTAGGCTGTAGACGCAAAGGTGAGTTCCAGCCCCCTAGGGACATACTGTAACTTCTCCTGGTTTGGGGGCTCCAGAAAGGAGGGAAGAGACAAGCGTTTTTGTTACTACCACCGCCTTAACACACAGAAGATGCTCAATAAATAAGGAAGGAGGAGTGTAAGGAGAAAAAGCAAGGGAGAAGAAGTAGCCAAGAAGGTGCCTGAGACCTGCAGTGTCCATTGGCCATTAGCCACATGTGGCTACTGTGCACCACAAATGAGGCTAGTGCGAATTGAGATGTGTAAAACGCCGGATAACGAAGACAGTATGAAAAAAAAAGTAAAATATCCCTAATAACTTTTTTATATTGATTACGTGTTGAAACGGTAATATTTTGGATATATGGGGTTAAACAAACTGTATGATTAAAATTAATTTCACCCGATTCCTTTTCTGTTCAATGTGGCTACTAGATAATGTATAATTACACAGGCTATGCTATGAGACAAGCGTGCTATTTCCACCGCTGGCTTAGAACAACACCTAACGCTCTCACGGCCGGGACGGGGTAGTCCCGATCCCCCCATTCAGCAAAACCAGCAGCCCGAGCGCGGCGAGGCGGGGCCTGCAGCCGCCCTGGCGACCCGGCGGACCCGGGGACACCGCGCCTCCAACCGCGCACCGCGTGGCGGGGGGCGCGCGCCCCCTGGGGGAGGAGGGTCCGGCCCGCGAGGAGCACCCCCGGCCCCAAGCCGGAGCCCCGAGCCCCGCACGCCCGGCCGGCCCGGCGGGAGGCCTGGGGGAGGCCCGACCGCGCCGCCCGCTCACTTAGGCCCGGCCCGGACGCACAGGAGCCGGCTGGGCCGCCGGCGCGGCTTGGTGAGGCCCTCACCTCAGCTGCCGGTCGTACTTCTGCTCCTTCAGCAGCTTCCCCGGCTGCGCCATGGTCGCGCCCGCCGCGCGAATAACAGCCGAGCCTCCGCCGGGCACCGCCAACACCTCCACGAGCGCGCAGGCGCACTGAGGGCCCTCTCGCCACCGCTGCCCCCTGCGCGCCGCCTGCAGGGGGCGCCGCCACTGCACTGCGCACGCGTCGCCGGTTTTCCCGCGTGTACCCGGCCCGCAGTCGCGATCCGGACTGCGGCTGGTGGTCCAGCCTTCCCTGATAGACCGGCCCCGCTAATCTACCAGTCGGTGACTTTGTACGTGCAGTCATTGTGGGGGACTCGGGCTTTGGAATAAAGCAGATTTGGATTTTAACCACTCACTGGTTGTGAGATTTGCTCTTTACCTCGCAAATCCCCAGTTTGCTCACCTGTGCAATGGGGATAAATGTGTCTCCATCACAGGGTTCTATTAGCCTTGAATGAGATTTTGAATACACAGAGCCAAACTCACAAAAAATCCTGTCTGGGTAATAATTTTGATTATTATGATCATTATTGTTCACTCATTTCTTCCATCTTCTCATGCAAAAAGCTCACAGTGAAAGTCTGTTTCAAACCACAAAGCCAGCAGATGCAAAGACAAATAAGTCTGGGGTCCTGTTCTTTGGGGGTTCCAGCTCCATGAGGGGAGAAGGAGGAAAACAAGTACTTACTAGACAATGTGGGCCTCCTACAGAGAGAGGGAAGCTGGGGTGTTGGGAGGCACACAGAGAAACCCCACCCACTCCCCCCTCCAGGAATGTTTCAGGGGGTGTGGGCAAGGAATAATGTTAATTTAGGCAGGAGGAACAGCAGGTGTCATCTCTGGGAGACAAAGACGGCATGGCAGGCTGGAGGCACTGAAGAAAGTTTGGTGTGGTGGGGAGTTAGGTAAAGGGTAGGCAGCCCTCAGGGAAGGTTGAGAGACAGCAGGGGCCACCTTGTGAGGACTGCGAACATAAAAGCAAGGAGGAATTTAAAGCCGTCTACTTTCTGAAAAGAACCATTTTTTAGGAAGAGGATGGCTACCCTGTGGGGATGAGTGCCAAGGAAGGAGGTTACCCCATGAGGCAGGGGAAGAAAGAAGAAAGAAGGAGCTGGAGGCCAGGAAACCAACAAGGAGGGAGGTGAGGTTCCTTCCCCTCTATCTCCCAGACACTACAGGCACCTTCAGGTTAATAATTGCCTGAAATAAGGTGGAAATGAGCAGAGATCCCAACCCCCAACCCACTCTCGGACAGGGACAAGGGAGGGGACAGGGAAGAGAGGGAAGTTTGACAGTAATGATGCAGTGATGATGGATGCAGTTGCCCCTGGGTGCTGTCTCTAGGATCAGGATGGGGGCACACCCTCTCATGACTTCCCTAGTCCCTCCCAGCACCCATGGAACACAACCGGTGGGAAATAGAGACATGAGGCTCTCCCAGCTCGTCGTGTGCTTATGCTGTCACATTTCCTTCTCCAGTTGGACGGGTGAAATATAAGGGATAATAAAATACGCCCAGGGAATGTGGGAAGGTCAAAAGGCAACAAGTGAGAGTTCACTGCTCAGCCTCTCACGCTCAGTGCAGTCATGGACTGCATGAAAGGAAACATCCCCAAACTTGGTGGGGGGAGTTATATGCCTATGAAAAAACGTATGATTTTGAAAAGGTTTGCATTGGTGGCATCTGTAAAAAAATTAAAAACCTCAGTGTATTAGTTTCGTAGGACTGCCATAACAAGGTACCACAAACTGGGTGGCTTGAAACTCCAGAAATTGATTGTCACACAGTTCTGAAAGCTAGAAGTCTGAAATAAAGATGAGAGTAGTATGCTCCCTCTGAAGCCTGTGGGAAGCATCCTTTCTTGCCTTCCTAGCTTCTGGTGGCTTGCTAGCAATCCTTGGCTTCCAGCTGTAGCACTTCAATCTCTGCCTCCACTGTCACATGGCATTCTCCCCTCCTGTCTCTATCTGTATCTCTTCTCTTCTTGTAAGGACACCAGTCGCAATTGATCAGGGCCCACCCTAATGACCTCATCTTAACTTGATTACACCTGCAAAAACCCTATTTCCAAATAATATCACATACACAGGTACTGGGGGTTAGGACTTCAACAACTTTTTGAAGGATACTATTCAACCCATGATAGCAGGTAAAGGTGCCTGTGCTGGGGCTGTGGGGGTTGATCTGAAACAAACCCTGCTATCTAGAAACTCAGGGCCCACTGATGAGTTTTTCCTATTGTAGAGGACAGGAAATCGGGTATCAGATCAGGAAATCATGCCTGTATTCATTTAAGCCATTGGTTTTCAGAGTGTGGGCCTGGACCAGTAGCATCAACATCACCTGAGAACTTGTTAGAAATGCAAATTCTCAGGCCCCATCACAGACTGGATGAATCAGAAACTCTGGGATGAGGCCCAGGAAACTATTTTTTGGTTTTTCTCTTTTTTAAAGATTGGCACCTGAGCTAAGAACTGTTGCCAATCTTCTTTTTTTCTTCTTCTTCTCCTTCTTCTTCTTCTTCTCCCCAAAGCCCCCTAGTACATAGTTATATAATCTAGTTGTGAGTGCCTCTGATTGTACCATGTGGGACGCTGCCTCAGCATGGCCTGATGAGTGGTGCCATGTCTGAGCCCAGGATCCGAACCGGTGAAACCCTGGGCCGCCATAGTGGAGCACGTTAACTTAACCACTGAGCCACACGGCCGGCTCCATCCCAGGAAACTGTTTTAACAAGCCTTCCAGGCAATTCTGATGTGAGCTCAAGTTTGAGACCCACTGACCTAGGTCAAGCTCCCACTGAACAGGTGGGAAAACTGAGCCCCATAACCCCAATGCTAGTCCTGTTTACTGAGCACTTATATACCAGGCAGACCCCTGATGTGCATCACCTTATTTTGTGTTCATTTGTTCCCACTCAATGCAATAGATACTGCTGCTCACCCCACTTTATAGAGAAGAGAGCAGGGGTTTGGAGACATGAGTAAAACTCCAAAGTCTCTCAGCTATTAAAAGATGGTACATGGATTAGAAACAAACACCCCAACAGGTCTGGCAAGACCCTGGCTGAGGTCTATTATGTTACCCATCCTGGTTGGTCTCAGCTGGAGGAGACTGGATCCTTGGGCTCCCCGGAAGTTTGGGGCTGGCTCTGCCCTGGGAGAGCTTATAGTCTGTGGGAAACCAGCTGGGAAGAATGAGTCACAACTGAGTTCACCCTCCCAGCCCTCAGCCACTAGCCCTCCCTGCCTGCCCTTGCCCATCCTAGCCCTTGTCACCCTGGTGCTCACTGGCCACTCCCTTGTCTCTCTCCCCCAACCCTCCCCTGAGGCAGCTGTGGGTCTGTAACGTTCACAGTTATATCACCTATGCCTGGCCCAGCACTTGGCATTGAATAAGACTTGAGTAAATGTTTGTTGAATGAAAGAAAACATTTCTGAAATTACTTTCACCATACTTTTTATATTTTAAAATGCCCTCCCTACTGCGGCCGGCCCTGTAGCCAAGTGGTTAAGTTTGCGCGCTCCGCTTTGGCAGCCCAGTGTTTCACCAGTTCAAATCCTCGGCGCAGACACGGCACCACTCATCAGGCCATGCTGGGGCTGCGTCCCTCATAGCACAACCAGAGGCACTCACAACTCACAACTCACAATATACAACTATGCACTGGAGAGCTTTGGGGAGGAGGAGAAAGAAAAAAAAAAAAGATTGGCAATAGATGTTAGCTCAGGTGCCAATCTTTAAAAAAATAAATAAATAAAATGTCCTACTGGCAATACGTATATCATCTGATTTGGCAATTCCACTTCTAGCAGTTTATCCCAAGGAAATCATCAGACACACATACAAAGATGTATCAGTATGGATGTTCACTGCAGTGCTATTTACAACAGTGAAAGCCAGAAATAACCCATACACTAGAGCATTGTGCAGTTATTAAGTGTCAAGTTCTCCAAGGCTGGTCAAGCAGGAAAACGCTAACCATAGGGCTTAGGTGGAAAAAAAAACTGGTCACAAAGCTATACATATGATTCTTATTGTTTTTTAAGTACTACGAATACATATCGAAAGAGCCTGGCAGGATGGTCACAAAATGTTAACGGTGGTGATTCTTGGGTCACATGACCAGTAGTTTTAATTTTCTCGTATACGCTTTTCTGATTCTTCCAAATTTTCTACAATGAATATGTGCCACTACTATAATTGGAAAAGGAATGTTTGGGGTTTTAAATGTGCCCAAGAAGGTGAGGAAAAGGGGAAAGAACAGAGGTCCTAGGTCTGAGGAGTGCAGGAGTACCAGGAGTCTCACAGCTATAGCCTCACCTGACCATCGTATTAGCCCTCTAGACTCTATTCCCATCTTATAAATGAGAAAACAGACTCAGAGAGGTGAAGCAACTTGCCCCAAGTCACATAGCCAGTGATGCTGGAAGTCAAGCCCAGGTCTGTCTAGGTCCACAGCCCAGGCCCATTCCATCTCACTGTGTGCACATATACGTACACATATTTCAAGTGGAAATGTTTTTAAAAAAAATACAAGGAACTGTAATTTTGATCTTAGAGTCTCCAGGCCACAGGGCTTTTAGCCTGGCCCATTGTCTCAGTGCATAACATACAGTGAGAGCAGGCATGATTCTGCCTGTTGGTTCAGCATTGGACATCTGTTGTCTCCAACAATGCTCACAAGGATCCCTATGAGGTAGGCAGGGCAGGAACTATGCCCCCATCGCCTCACTGTAGACCAAAGACACTGCATCTTCAAAAGGGGAAGTGAGATCTGATCAAGTCGCTTGATGAACGAGGTGTGGCTGTGCAAGCTGCTCCTGCCCT
Source organism: Equus quagga (assembly GCF_021613505.1). Taxonomy (NCBI): domain Eukaryota; kingdom Metazoa; phylum Chordata; class Mammalia; order Perissodactyla; family Equidae; genus Equus; species Equus quagga. The sequence goes on from NC_060279.1 coordinate 61,383,749, forward strand.
CCTCCCCCAGCCCTTCATCACAGCCCTCACATCCTGTTCTCCCCCTCTCCCAGAAACAGAGAAATCCAGGAGCCACCGACGCCAGCGAGACCAAAGAGTAAACTCCAGAGCAGTAAAATCAATTCAGCTTTAAAGACAGCACATACTTGAGACAGGAGGAGCCTGAATGGGGGCACAGGCTTTCCTAAGTTGACCTGACTGGGCTACACGGTCAACTGGAGCTTCACCTGAGACAGGCAGACTCAATTGACCCCTGTCACCTGCCTGAGTTCCCAGCACTCCAGTGCCTGCCCGCCCGGAGGAAACTGCTGAAGACAGGCTGTAGGAAGGAAAGAATTGGATCAACTTTTATTTGGTTGTTAAAGAGATAATACGCACTTTAACTCTTTCAAAAGGTACAAAGGAATGAGCAGTAAAGAGTGTCCCTCCCACCCCCATTCTGCACCCTTCTCCACCCTTCCAGTCTCCCAGTCTTCTACCCGGAGGCCAACACTCTCCCCAGCTTCTCTTAAGTCCTTCCAGAGACAGTCTTGCATATATACACAAATGACAACCAAATTTAAAATCTACTTCTTCACCATCCCTGCAATTTTAGACAGGTTGAATAAGGGCCTCAGCAGCCCTGGATTTTCAGCCTTGCTCTGTCACTTACTGTGCACCCTAACTCAACTTCTCTGAGCCTTGCTTTCCCCCCCTGTAAAATGGGGTAAAAATCCCCACCCCACCCCCAGCCCAGGGTTGCTGTGCAGATGAAGCTGAATTCAAAACTATATAAGTAATTCCAATTTTTTTTAATACTATGAATAAATATGGGAAAGTCCTGGGTTGCTTTAGGGGGAAGTGGCTCAGTGAAGTACACATTTGGGCCTGTCCCCAGACCCAGAGATTGTTGCAACTCCCCCAGGAGAAGGGTGACTGGCTCCTCTGGGAAATGGACAGAGGCTGCAGGCCTCATTCCAAAGTGAGCCTTTGTCTTCTTGGTCTGAAGATGACATTTCTGGGACCCTGACAACATTGCGTTCTCTGTCACATGCTGGTCTTGGGGGCCACCCCCTGTGTCTCTATCATGAGTTCCCTGACCCCACCTGAGGGTCAGAATTATACTAATGGCCCTTCCAGCTCCTGGGTCAGAGAGGGGCAACTAGGCAGGGCTGGGAAGTCACTGACTGACTTTGGCCCAGCCAATCAGTTGTCAATCAATCTCCACAACTCCACCTGGGGAACTGGGGTCCAGGGCCTAGGAGAGGGAAACTGAGACAGTGACAGAGATGTAGGAGAGTCAGGCAGACAAGATGGCAGATTCCTTCACAGGGCCTGCGACAGTCTCCTCTGCTCAAGATCACACCATCGGGCATTCTACAAATGACCCTTCAACTCCTGTTCAGTACAAGCCCCTGGGTAGGATCATTTGTCTGTACTTCCATCCACTCATCTGTTTGTCTTCCCAAAACTGCCTGCTGATCCCCAGCTAGAGACAAGCCCTAGCCTTGGAATAAGGCCACATCCTAAGATGAATCAGATTGGACTGGCTGGAGCCAGTGGGTGGAAGACAGAGGACATACCAGCTGGAGGGCACAGCAAGGACCAGGGCTCGTGGGTGGGAAAATGTTGGGTCAAGGCTGGCACTGAGATTGAGTGCAGGGTGGAGGTCCCAGCAGGTGTGCCGAAGGTCATGGGGAGACAAGGAAAGGAGGGATGAGCAGCAGGCTGTAAAGGGACAGGCCAAGAGTCCTCGATGGAAGGAGGAAGGAATGAAGAGGATGAGGATGGGAGGCGGGGCCTGAGACTTGCTTCCATGGGGAAGGCAGCTGGTGTCTGTGGGTCTGTCTGTCTTCATGCTCACCCGCTGATGCCACCCCTCCCCACCCCCCACTTTGAGGCTCTGGTTCTGTCTGGGCCAGGGATTTGGATTGCTGGTCCTGTCCTCCTCCTACCCCAGGGCTCCTAGACACCTACAGCCACAGGACCCCCTGCCCCTAGCCCTAAGGGGAAGTGGCAAAGAGCAGTGTGTGGAGTGAGACAAACACATGCTCTGGCTAGATGACCTCAGGCAAGTCACTTCACCTCTCTAGGCCTCAGTGGTCCCCTACTCTGTGAAATAGGGCTAATGGAAGAACCACTCAACATTGTAGGGTAGCTGAGAGGGTTAGACGACAGCAAGGATCCAACGTTGGCAGCACCTGCCACAGTGTCTGGCAAATAGGGGAAGCTCCAGTTCTGG